>NC_091318.1:38678072-38761161 GCF_038502225.1 Cherax quadricarinatus
ATTGGTAGATAAAAGACTGTTGGGTAAACTTCAGGATGTACATGTTTATAGAGGGGCCACAGATATATCAGATCACTTTTTAGTTGTAGCTACACTGAGAGTAAAAGGTAGATGGGATGCAAGGAGAATAGAAGCATCAAGTAGGAGAGAGGTGAAGGTTTATAAACTAAAAGAGGAGGCAGTTAGGGTAAGATATAAACAGCTATTGGAGGATAGATGGGCTAATGAGAGCATAGGCAATGGGGTCGAAGAGGTATGGGGAAGAAGTTTGTGGTTACAGGAAAGTGGGTGCGGGAGGGAAGAGGAGCGATTGGTGGAATGATGATGTAAAGAGAGTAGTAAGGGAGAAAAAGTTAGCCTATTCGGCACGACATATGTATATATATATATATATATATATATATATATATATATATATATATATATATATATATATATATATATATATATATATATATATATATATGTCGTGCCGAATAGGCACAACTTGCGATTTTGGCTTAAATAGCAACGCTCATCTTGCCATATAGGACAAGAGAAAATTTGTGTATGCAATAATTTCGCCAAAATCATTCTGAACCTAACGAAAAAAATATATTTGATTGTGTTTGTTTAGTATAAAATTATTGTAAACAAATCTAAAATATATTTAGTTGGGTTAGGCTCAAATAAATTGTTCTTGTTATAATAAGGTTAGGTAAGTTTTCTAAGATTCTTTTGGAGCAAAATTAAAAATTTTTACATTAACATTAATGAAAAATTTATATCTTTAAACGTATAAGAGAAAATTTTAGAAAGGACTTAATTTTAAACGAGTTCTTGCTAATTGACCAGTTTTACATATTCGGCACGACATATATATATATATATATATATATATATATATATATATATATATATATATACATATATATATATAAATATTTTATATATATATATATATATATATATATATATATATATATATATATATATATATATATATATATATATATATATATATATATATATATATATATATATGTGTGTGTGTGTGTGTGTGTGTGTGTGTGTGTGTGTGTGTGTGTTACCATTTTGTCCTAGGCACATGTCGATTTGACAGTAGGCCTGTTGTGTGTGTAGGTGTGTATGTATAAGTGTGTGTGTAGGATTGTGTACTCACCTAGTTGTACTCACCTAGTTGAGGTTGCGGGGATTGAGTCCGAGCTACTGGCCCCGCCTCTTCACTGATCGCTACTGGGTCACTCTCCCTGAGCCGTGAGCTTTGTCATACCTCTGCTTAAAGCTATGTATGGATCCTGCCTCCACTACATCGCTTCCCAAACTATTCCACTTACTGACTACTCTGTGGCTGAAGAAATACTTCCTAACATCCCTGTGATTCATCTGTGTCTTCAGCTTCCAACTGTGTCCCCTTGTTACTGTGTCCAATCTCTGGAACATCCTGTCTTTGTCCACCTTGTCAATTCCTCTCAGTATTTTGTATGTCGTTATCATGTCCCCCTTATCTCTCCTGTCCTCCAGTGTCGTCAGGTTGATTTCCTTTAACCTCTCCTCGTAGGACATACCTCTTAGCTCTGGGACTAGTCTTGTTGCAAACCTTTGCACTTTCTCTAGTTTCTTCAGGTGCTTGGCTAGGTGTGGGTTCCAAACTGGTGCCGCATACTCTAATATGGGCCTAACGTACACGGTGTACAGGGTCCTGAATGATTCCTTATTAAGATGTCGGAATGCTGTTCTGAGGTTTGCTAGGCGCCCATATGCTGCAGCAGTTATTTGGTTGATGTGCGCTTCAGGAGATGTGCCTGGTGTTATACTCACCCCAAGATCTTTTTCCTTGTGTGAGGTTTGTAGTCTCTGGCCCCCTAGCCTGTACTCCGTGTGCGGTCTTCTTTGCCCTTCTCCAATCTTCATGACTTTGCACTTGGTGGGATTGAACTCCAGGAGCCAATTGCTGGACCAGGTCTGCAGCCTGTCCAGATCCCTTTGTAGTTCTGCCTGGTCTTCGATCGAGTGAATTCTTCTCATCAACTTCACGTCATCTGCAAACAGGGACACTTCAGAATCTATTCCTTCCGTCATGTCGTTCACAAATACCAGTAATAGCACTGGTCCTAGGACTGACCCCTGTGGGTCCTTGCTGGTCACAGGTGCCCACTCTGACACCTCGCTACGTAACATGACTCGCTGCTGTCTTCCTGATAAGTATTCCCTGATCCATTGTAGTGCATTCCCTGTTATCCCTGCTTGGTCCTCCAGTTTTTGCACTAATCTCTTATGTGTAACTGTGTCAAACGCCTTCTTACAGTCCAAGAAGATGCAATCCACCCACCCTTCTCCCGTAGGTTTGTGACACAGGATTTCCCGTCCCTGAAACCATGTAGGCTGCTGTTGATGAGATCACTACTTTCTACGTGTTCCATCAATCTTCTCCTGATAATCTTCTCCATGACTTTGCATACTATACATGTCAGTGACACTGGTCTGTAGTTTAGTGCTTCATGTCTGTCTCCTTTTTTAAAGATTTGGACTACATTTGGTGTCTTCCATGCCTCAGGCAATCTCCCTGTTTCGACAGATATATTGAATATTGTTGTTAGGGGTACACATAGCGCCTCTGCTCCCTCTCTCACGACCCATGCAGAGATGTTATCTGGCCCCATTGCCTTTGAGGTATCTAGCTCACTCAGAAGCCTCTTCACTTTTTCCTCGGTTATGTGTACTGTGTCCAGCAGTTGGTGGTGTGCCCCACCTCTCCGTCTTTCTGGAGCCCCTTCTGTCTCCTCTTTGAACACTTCTTTGAATATCTCGTTGAGTTCCTCATATACTTCACGGTCATTTCTTGTTGTCTCTCCTCTTTCCTTCCTTCCTTAGCCTGATTACCTGGTCCTTGACTGTTGTTTTCCTCCTAATGTGGCTGTATAACAGCTTCGGGTCAGATTTGGCTTTCGCTGTTATGTCGTTTTCATATTGTCTTTGGGCCTTCCTTCTTATCTGTGCATATTCATTTCTGTCTCTAAGACTGCTCTCCTTATTCTCCTGGTACTTTACCTTCAATATTTCTTCCATTCTCTAGCACACTTGGTTTTTGCCTCCTTGCACTTTTGGATGAACCATGGGCTCATCCTGGATTTTTCATTATTCCTATTATCCTTAGGTACAAACCTCTCCTCAGCCTCCTTACACATTGTTGCTACAGATTTCATCATCTCATTATCTGGTTTCCCTGCCAGTTCTCTGTCCAATTGAACCCCGTTCAGGAAGTTCCTCATTCCCGTGTAGTCCCCTTTCTTGTAGTTTGGTTTAATTCGTAATGGCCTTCTTGCTTCCCCCTCCACTTGTAGCTCTACTGTGTATTCGAAGCTTAAAACCACATGATCGCTGGCCCCAAGGGGTCTTTCATATGTGATGTCCTCAATATCTGCACTACTCAAGGTGAATACTAGGCCCAGTCTTGCTGATTCATCCTCTCCTGTCTCTCTTGTAGTGTCCCTTACGTGTTGGTACATGAAGTTTTTCAGTACCATCTCCATCATCTTAGCCCTCCATTTATCTTGGCCCCAATGTGGCTCCAAGTTCTCCCAATCGATCTCCTTGTGGTTAAAGTCACCCATGATCATGAGTTTTGCCCTGCATGCATGAGCTCTTCTGGCCACTGCAGCCAGTGTGTCAACTATCACTCTATTGCTCTCATCATACTCTTGCCTTGGCCTCCTGCTGTTCTGTGGTGGGTTGTACATCACTGCAATTACCACCTTGGGACCTCCATAGTGAAGCATTCCGCTATGTAATAGCTTGTTTCTCCGCTGTCTCCTCTCTCCAGCTCATCAAAATTCCATCGGTTTTTGATCAGCAGTGCCACTCCTCCGCCCCCGTCCCTGTTCCGTCTGTCTTTCCTCAGGATCTGGTATCCCGTTGGAAAGATGGCATCTGTTATCATTCATGTAAGCTTGGTCTCTGTGAGAGCTATGATGTTCGGTGATGCCTCTTTGACTCTTTCGTGTCACTCCTCACACTTATTTGTTATTCCATCAGTGTTTGTGTAACATACCTTCAGTTTCCTTTCCAACACTGTGGTTTGGGGGGCCTGTGAGGGTGAGAGACCTGGTAGCATACTGTGGGATTCTATAGCTGGGTGTTGGGTGGAAGCCGTGAGTATGGATTGTAGTTTGTGTTGGAATGATGTGATAGGTTGTGGGGTTCTGAGGATAGTTCTGTGTGTGCCTGCCCTTGCTGCTCTGTCCTGCTCTGATTGACCTCTGCTGGTTCCATCCTTGTCTCCTTTCCAAGCTCCTTTCGCTGTTTTGTCCTCTCCCTCAGCTGCTTTCGTTCTGTTTGTGTTCTGTCTCTGTCTAGGAACACCCTCTTGTATTCTTTCGAGTATTTCAACGGTGGTTTCTCTTGGAGGATCCTGTTCCGCACTCTTTCTGTCCTGAGAATCAGCTTGATCGGTCGTTTTCGCCCCTCCCAGTCCCCCCCCCCCCCTGTTTTTATTACCTATTCTCGTGATGATGTTCACAATCTCCTTTCTTTCTGCCTGTCGACTTTCAGTGTGTGTCCTTTCCTCTCTCTTCTGAAGCCCATGAATAAACACTGATTTTGCCCTTTCCTCCTCCCTTGTCCTCTCCCTCTGTAACTCTGGTTCCTGTCTGTCCGTGGACATTTTCTCCCTTGTTTTTTCCAGTGACTCTTGGTAGCATGTGTGTGTGTGTGTGTGTGTGTGTGTGTGTGTGTGTGTGTGTGTGTGTGTGTGTGTGTGACCAGAAAAACAACAGACACTTTTATCGTCATTCACTCCATCGCTGTCTTGCCAGATACTTACATTTACTACAGTTAAAAAGCTACAACATATCAACACCCACCAGAGTGCAGGCGCTGTACTTTCCTTCTCCAGAACTCAAGTCTAGCTAATCGATTTTGCTGAATCCCTTCATATATGTTACTTTGCTCAAACTTCAACAGCATATCGAGTCATAAAAGCCATTCAACTCCACCTGCTTCTAACACATGCTTGCTGGAACTCCTAGCGTCTTACACACAAAACCTACTTTTCCCTCTCCCTCAAACCTTTCCAAGAACGACCCCTACCCCGCCTTTCTTCCACTACAGACTTAAATGTCCTCCAAGTCATTTTATTCTGTCCCATCCTCTGTTTAAACCACCTCAGCAATCCTTCCTATGCCCTATACTCCTCCTTCTAAGCAAAAGCTACTGATTCTCTGCTTTATATTCACACCGCACATTGTCCCCAGACACGACATCTCCACTGCCTTGAGCCTTTGTTGCAACATTCATTACTAATACTTCAGTTCCATAAAAGAATGTTGGTACTGTAAAACTCGCATACATTTATTCCCCTCTTTCCTTCCAAGGATAGAGATCTTTGTCTCCACAGATTCCTCAGTGCACCACTCACATTTTTCCTCTAATCAATTCTATGATTCACCACATCTTTCATAGACCCATCTCCTCACAAATCCGCTATCAAATATCTGAATACCTTCACTTCGTCCATACTCCCTTCTTCCAATCCGATATTCATTCATTCATTAATTATTTTTTTTGTTATCTCATCACCTTGCTGTTTCCTACGTTCACTTTTAATTTCCTATTTTGTATACACTTCCAAACTCGTTCACCAACCTCTGCAACATCTCTTCAGAAAAACGCAACTGCGTTTCATTTATGATTTAGTTGACGTCCTTCATGGTTATAATTATGTTTGAGCTGTAAGTAAGTGTCTGGCACGTGTAATGCATGTTATATTTCTTCCTTAAGATATGGTAAGTTGGACGAAAAACGACTTAGTCAAAATAGTGCATAGAGTTCCAAAGAAAGAGGCAGGAGCAGTATCTAGGTGACGTGTTGACGGACTAGAATTCTTTTATTCGGATATAAAATTATGCTAATAGACTCTAATAAATAGCTTTATGAACCCTTTATGGTGCACTTATCGAAATGAATTAAAGGTAAAACTTCTGATATTACAGGATTACAGTTTATCACTTTCCGAGAACTAATTACTTTCAGACCAGATTTTAAAATTTCAGTAATTTGTCTGCAAAATACAATAAATTAAGTGTTAAAACAGTGAGATGTACCCGACAATGTTAGTAACATTTCCCCTGAAATAATTATTTAGAAAGTTAAGTAAACGACATGAATGTTAGTTTCTTTGTTATTCACTAAGAAATTATTAAAAAATAAATGGAACTTTATCAGTCTTGATCTACTATAGAAGTCAATGAAGCAATTCCTACTGACACTCACTTGTTGATACATAATGTTATTGCATAACTTTCTGAGAAGTAATTATTCAAAGATTTTTGAGAAATTTTCAGTATTTTTTCCGCAAAATAAAAAAAAATTAAGTGCTACTCTGGCTACCACCCTCACCCCCCACCCCGTCCACCTCCACACCCCCATCCCGTCCACCTCCACACCCCCACCAGTCCAACCCCTCCCACTTCCATCCCCACTCGTCCCTCCCTACAACGGTAGTAACATTCCCAAAAGTATTACTGTAATCCACGCATGTCAGCTCGTTTCCATGAATTGGCCAGTGTGGTAATATGTGTTTGTACACAGAACTGTTAACAGGCTTGGTAACACACTGATATTACACAGTATTAGAGATTTATATTAGTCCTAAAACCCTTATAGTACATCACTTCCCATACATGTAGCACGTTAAATGTTTGGAGAAGATATTGGTGCTCCTTGCACATGCTTGTTGTGGATATCTGGCATCACAAGACATATCTAATTTGAATGACTTCTAACTTTCTTATCTTTACACAAATAACCCGCACATAAAAGAGAGAAGCTTACGATGACGTTTCGGTCAGACTTGGACCATTTACAAAGTCACACTGTAACTTTATATATGGTCCAAGTCGGACCGAAACGTCGTCGTAAGCTTCTCTTTTATGTGCCGGTTATTTGTGCATCGTTCCAGTCACGGTATTATGCCTTTTTTTGTTATTCTTATCTTTTATCCTCAGATTTAGTCATGGCTACACAAATGTCATGCATTTCCAGTGGAAAGATTAAAGATACATCCTGTCAGTCACATACAGCAGTGATTAGATTTCATTGTAGTTTTTTTTCATATATTCACGAGCCTATCACTTTTGATAATACCTCTCATACTGCAGTAGCATCTTAGCTTTACTTATTTAAGAAAAACAGTCATATTCTTCTTTTATGTCTCGTAGTTATCTCTCTTTATCTTTATCTGAAGTACGATCCCTGTGTCACTCGTCCATAAAGTTGTCTTTCCATTTGTCAGCAAGAATATTATCACTGGATTTGTAATCTATAGTAACCCTTTTCACTTTCCTGATTTTCCTTTCAACGATACTCTATAGCGATGGGTTTCTGATCTTGTTAACTCTCATAGTTCCTGTGTATCTGAAACAGAATCTTCTCTTCAGAAACTTAACCAAAGGAAGACTGATGAAGTTACCTGCGTTAATTGATATTGCATCCGAGTGGTTTATTGTTTTGCAAAAGAACAACAATAGACTTTGAGTTCATAGACAGATAGTTCACCTACTTTTCGAGATCAAATAGATCATGTTAAGAAGTGGTTTTGGGGTTGAGGCCCAGCCAATACAGTGGCTGCTTTCTTTTCTCCCTTACATATCAGACATTCATATTTATATATTCTTCATGCATTTCATTTGCATATCAAAATATTGCTCAAACATTCATTTGTGAACTGGAAATAAATTCAGAAGGTTATAGACATTCTGAAAAATAATGAATTGTGGGAGTTACAGTGGATGCAAACAGGCTAAGACATGTGCTCAGCTGGAAGTGTTTACATTCTGCTCACTCAGCCTATGTTATTATTATTATTTTTGTAATCACAACCTATGACGTGAAAGAATACAGCTTTGCCATAGCTGGTGTTTGCTCCCAGAAACCATTACATTGGCCTGACATGAGCAATCAGACTCCTTCTCTGTGTAGCTTTATTCCTCTGCGCTCTCTTGACCATGGTTTCAGGACTCACTCTAGTAGGTCCTCCCTGATAGAGGGATAAAATTATATAATTAAAGCTTAATTAAATCATCTGTGAAGGAGCTGAAATTTAGAAACATTCAAAAGGGTTACATAAAAGTGGTTGTGGGAATATCATTGTTCTGCAGGTTTTCATTTATTGCTTGAAACTGTCTTAAAAATTCCTGAATCTTTTGCTGTAAGAAGTGAATAGTTCAAGAAACTTTTGACAAGTGAAGGTGACTTACTGTTCATGTTAAATGGAACACTCCTGGATTATATTTCCATTATATAACTTGTAGTGCTGGTTGACTCCTCAAAGTTTAGTGCTTATATTGACTGTAATAATAATCAGTTTTAGTATCTAATACTTGAAAGATGACAAAATTGTGGTAGAAGTGTTTATGCATAAATTTACTATGTAAGATGGCCCGGTGGCCTGGTGGCTAAAGCTCCCGCTTCACACACGGAGGGCCCGGGTTCGATTCCCGGCGGGTGGAAACATTTCGACACGTTTCCTTACACTTGTTGTCCTGTTCACCTAGCAGCAAATAGGTACCTGGGTGTTAGTCGACTGGTGTGGGTCGCATCCTGGGGGACAAGATTAAGGACCCCAATGGAAATAAGTTAGACAGTCCTCGATGACGCACTGACTTTCTTGGGTTATCCTGGGTGGCTAACCCTCCGGGGTTAAAAATCCGAACGAAATCTTATCTTATCTTAAGATTTCAAAATTGTACAGTATTCTTTCCTGTGAAATATTTTGAGTACCTTTTATGGTCAGCTTCATTTGATATTTACTAAGGAATATTATGTGAAGAATAATAACCTGTTAATTTACGCTGAGTAGCCGCAAATTTACCAGTACACTAGTATTGTTGAAATCTGTGTGATACCTAGACAATGCTTCTTCTGGTCGACTTCAAACTTTTAGCGTTGGTGTCTTAGGCTACTGTACTGCATGAGTTCAAAATTACCTGTTTAATTAATTACATAATGCCATTCATGTAAATTTAATAAAAGAATAACACCTTTTCTGATCGGCCTCAAACCATAAATGCTGATATAGGTTATGAGAAAAATGATATACTATGGAATTAGGCTGTGCAAGCACAAATTTCTTATTGAATCACACAATAAAACTAGACTCTATGGATTTTGTGCAAAAAATATGGAGAATGCTTTATACTTTCAACACAGAAGTGCCTTACATAGAGACTAATTAATTATTGAAGAATGCTATGTAACCTCTGGTCTGGAACTAAAAAATTTGTCTATCAAAATGAAAATTTAAAATATTTCTAACCTACATAATTTCATAAAGACATTAAGATATTTATTTTTTTTATAAATAATGCAATATATATTAAATATTAAGCTCGATTTTATATATTTATTTTATTTACAAAGGTACGACCTGTCATATGCCCTATCAAAGTATAATAACACAGAGGTGAGTTTCAATAAAACATGTTGATTGGTTCCTGTGACATAAAGGGGAGAACAGTCTTTACAACACTCTGCAGTCCATTTTTAAATTAGCTCAACACTATGGAAATTGGCCCACCAACAATTATTGTACATACATATATGGCCAAGCACACATATACATACGTACAAATTTACATGTGCAGACACATATATGTGCTCTCTTATGCATAGATATATATGAACAATGAAGAATATTCACTTATATGCATTATACATACATACATATATATATATATATATATATATATATATATATATATATATATATATATATATATATATATATATATATATATATATATATATATATATATATATAGTGCCGAATAGGCAGAACTTGCGATTTTGGCTTAAATAGCAACGCTCATCTTGCCATATAGGACAAGTGAAAATTTGTGTATGCAATAATTTCGCCAAAATCATTCTGAACCTAACGAAAAAAATATATCTCACTGTGTTTGTTTAGTATTAAATTATTGTAAACAAATCTAAAATATATTTAGTTGGGTTAGTCTAAAATAAATTGCTCTTGTTATAATAAGGTTAGGTAAGTTTTCTAAGATTCTTTTGGAGCAAAATTAAAATTTTTTACATTAACATTAATGAAAAAAATATATCTTTAAAGGTACAAGAGAAAATTTTAGAAAGGACTTAATTTCAAATGAGTTCTTACTAATTGACCAGTTTTACATATTCGGCACGACACATATATATATATATATACATATATATATATATATATATATATATATATATATATATATATATATATATATATATATATATATATATATATATATATATATATATATATATATATATATATATATATATATATATATATATATATATATATATATATATATATATATATATATACATATATATTGGGAGGTACCACCTCTAGAACTATTATAGGGACCCTCATCCTCAGAGAAAAGAATAAACTTGCTTCAGGGAAAACTCAATATTCTCCCTGAAGCTGTTTGAGAATTTTCTCCTACCACCCCCTATATTATATATATATATATATATTTTATTTAAAGACAAAATACATTGACAGAACATTCACAAAAATACGATATAAAGTAAAACAACATAGGTAACTCAGAGCTACATCTCGAACACTTCGTCCAGCTCCCCGGCGGTGGGCCGCGTGCCCAGAATGCTGCAGGCATTTCCTCTCTGGATCGCAACACTGAGTCTCTGGAAGAGGAAGCTGGTCACCCTGTGGTCCTTTGTTTCTATGATGAGCTTTTCACCCAGCTCTGTTAGGAACTTTAGAGCACACTTGCCCCATGCTCCAAGGGTCTCTGACCCTATTGGGATTAAGTTATAGCAAATATATATTATTTTTTTATTATTTTTTTTATTATCACACTGGCCGATTCCCACCAAGGCAGGGTGGCCCGAAAAAGAAAAACTTTCACCATCATTCATTCCATCACTGTCCTGCCAGAAGGGTGCTTTACACTACAGTTTTTAAACTGCAACATTAACACCCCTCCTTCAGAGTGCAGGCACTGTACATCCCATCTCCAGGACTCAAGTCCGGCCTGCCGGTTTCCCTGAATCCCTTCATAAATGTTACTTTGCTCACACTCCAACAGCACGTCAAGTATTAAAAACCATTTGTCTCCATTCACTCCTATCAAACACGCTCACGCATGCCTGCTGGAAGTCCAAGCCCCTCGCACACAAAACCTCCTTTACCCCCTCCCTCCAACCTTTCCTAGGCCGACCCCTACCCCGCCTTCCTTCCACTACAGACTGATACACTCTTGAAGTCATTCTGTTTCGCTCCATTCTCTCTACATGTCCGAACCACCTCAACAACCCTTCCTCAGCCCTGTGGACAACAGTTTTGGTAATCCTGCACCTCCTCCTAACTTCCAAACTACGAATTCTCTGCATTATATTCACACCACACATTGCCCTCAGACATGACATCTCCACTGCCTCCAGCCTTCTCCTCGCTGCAACATTCATCACCCATGCTTCACACCCATATAAGAGCGTTGGTAAAACTATACTCTCATACATTCCCCTCTTTGCCTCCAAGGACAAAGTTCTTTGTCTCCACAGACTCCTAAGTGCACCACTCATATATATATGCACACAAACATATATATATATATATCTATATCTCTATATATATATATATATATATATATATATATATATATATATATATATATATATATATATATATATGAGTATATATATTATTCGTGCCGAGTATGTAAAACTGGTTAATTAGCAAGAACTCATTTAAAATTAAGTCCTTTCTAAAATTTGTCTTATACGTTTAAAGATATATTCTTTTCATTAATATTAATGTAAAAAATTTTAATTTCGCTCCAAAAGAATCTTAGAAAACTTACCTAACCTTATTATAACAAGAACAATTTATTTTAGCCTAACCCAACTAAATATATTTTAGATTTGTTTACAATAATTTAATGCTAAACAACCACAGAGAAATATATTTTTTTCGTTAGGTTCGGAATGATTTTTGCGAAATTATTGCATACACAAATTTTCGCTTGTCCTATATGGCAAGATAAATGTTGCTATTTAAGCCAAGATCGCAAGTTCTGCCTATTCGGCACGATATATATATATATATATATATATATATATATATATATATATATATATATATATATATATATATATATATGTGTGTGTGTGTGTGTCGTGCCGAATAGGCAGAACTTGCGATCTTGGCTTAAATAGCAACGCTCATCTTGCTTTATAGGGCAAGTGAAAATTTGTGTATGCAATAATTTCGCCAAAATCGTTCTGAACCTAACGAAAAAAATATATTTCACTGTGTTTGTTTAGTATTAAATTATTTTAAGCAAATCTAAAATATATTTTGTTGGGTTAGGCTAAAATAAATTGTTTTTGTTATAATAAGGTTAGGCAAGTTTTCTAAGTTCCTTTTGGTGCAAAATTGTAAATTTTTACATCAATATTAATGAAAAAAATATATCTTTAAACGTATAAGAGAAAATTTTAGAAAGGACTTAATTTGCGAAAATTTGTGTATACAATAATTTAGGCAAAATCATTCTAAACCTAACGAAAAAAATCTATTTCATTGTGTTTCTTTTGTATTAAATTATTGTAAACGTTTTTAAAATATATTTAGAAGGATTAGGCTAAAATAAATTGAGCTTGTTATAATAATTTTAGGTAAGTTTTCTAAGATTCTTATGGTTTAAACGCATAAGAGAAATTTTTAGAAATGACTTAATTTTAAATGAGTTCATGCTAATTGACCAGTTTTACATATTCGGCACGACATATATAAATATATATATAAATACATATATATATATATATATATATATATATATATATATATATATATATATATATATATATATATATATATATATATATATATATATATATATACTATATATATATATATATATATATATATATATATATATATATATATATATATATATATATATATATATATATATATGTATATATATATATATATATATATATATATATATATATATATATATATATATATATATATATGTATATATATATATATATATATATATATATATATATATATATATATATATATATATATATATATATATATATATATATATATATATATATATATATATATATATATGTATATATATAGATACATAGATATGTTGTGATGAATAGGTAAAATTGGTAAGTTAGCAAGAAATCCTTTAAAAATTAAGTCATTTCCAACAATTTTCTCTTATACTTTTAAAGGTATATTTTTTCCATTTATATTAATGTAAAAAAATAAAAAAATTGTACCAAAAGCACCTGAGCAAACTTACCTAACCTCATTATAACAATCGCAATTTAATTCAGACTTATCGAACTAAATTCATTTTAGACATAATTACAATAATATAATAATAAACAAACACTATGAAATATATTTTTTTTCTTTAGGTTCTGAAAGATTTTTAAGAAATTATTGCATACACAAAATTAGCTTGTTTTATTCGGCAAGAAGAGCGTTGTTATTTAAGCCAAAACATATATGTATGTCATGCCTATTCGTCATGACATATATATATGTTTGTCGTGCCGAATAGGCAAAACTGGTCAATTAGCAAGAACTCATTTAAAATAAAGAGTTTTCTAAAATTTTCTCTTATACGTTTAGATATATATTTTTTTCATTAATACTGAAGTAAAAAATTATAATTTTGCTCCAAAATAATCTTAGAAAACTTACCTAACGTTATTATAACAAGAACAATTTATTTTAGCCTAAGCTAACTAAATATATTTTAGATTTGTTTACAATAATTTAATATTAAACAAACACAGTAAAATATATTTTTTTAGTTAGGTTTAGAATGATTTTGGCGAAATTATTGCATACACAAATTTTCACTTGTCCTATATGGCAAGATGAGTGTTGCTGTTTAAGCCAAGATCGCAAGTTCTGCCTATTCGGCACGACATATATATATAAATATATATATTTATATATATATATATATATATATATATATATATATAAATATATATATATATATATATATATATATATATATATATATATATATATATATATATATATATATATATATATATATATATATATATATATGTCGTGCCGAATAGGCAGAACTTGCGATCTTGGCTTCAATAGCAACGTTCATCTTGCCATATAGGGCAAGTGAAAATTTGTGTATGCAATAATTTCGCCAAAATCATTCTGAACCTAACGAAAAAAATATATTTCACTGTGTTTGTTTAGTATTAAATTATTGTAAACGAATCTAAAATATATTTAGTTGGGTTAGGCTAAAATAAATTGTTCTAGTTATAATAAGGTTAGGTAAGTTTTCTAAGTTTCTTTTGGTGCGAAATTAAAAATTTTTACATTAACTTTAATGAAAAAAATATATCTCTAAACGTATAAGAGAAAATTTTAGAAAGGACTTAATTTTAAATGAGTTCTTGCTAATTGACCAGTTTTACATAGTCGGCACGACATATATATATATATATATATATATATATATATATATATATATATATATATATATATATATATATATATATATATATATATATATATATATATATATATATATATATATATATATATATATATATATATATACATATATATATCTTCTCCATGGGGAAGTGGAACAGAATTCTTCCTCCGTAAGCCATGCGTGTCGTAAGAGGCGACTAAAATGCCAAGAGCAAGAGGCTAGCAACCCCTTCTCCTGTATATATTACTAAATTTAAAAGGAAAAACTTTCGTTTTTCTTTTTGGGCCACCCCACCTCAGTGGGATACGGCTGGAGTGAAGAGGAACAGGATGTGAGTGTGGGGGAGGTGCGTGAGGCATTACGTAGAATGAAAGGGGGTAAAGCAGCTGGAACTGACGGGATCATAACAGAAATGTTAAAAGCAGGGGGGATATAGTGTTGGAGTGGTTGGTATTTGTTTAATAAATGTATGAAAGAGGGGAAGGTACCTGAGGACTGGTGGACAGCATGTATAGCCCCTTTATATAAAGGGAAGGGGGACAAAAGAAATTGTAAAAATTATAGAGGGATAAGTTTACTGAGTATACCAGGAAAAGTGTACGGTAGGGTTATAATTGAAAGAATTAGAGGTAAGACAGAATGTAAGATTGCGGATGAGCAAGGAGGCTTCAGAGTGGGTAGGGGATGTGTAGATCAAGTGTTTACATTGAAGCATATATGTGAACAGTATTTAGATAAAGGTAGGGAAGTTTTTATTGCATTTATGGATTTAGAAAAGGCATATGATAGAGTGGATAGGGGAGGAATGTGGCAGATGTTGCAAGTATATGGAATAGATGGTAAGTTAGTAAATGCTGTAAAGAGTTTTTATGAGGATAGTGAGGCTCAGGTTAGGGTGTGTAGAAGAGAGGGAGACTACTTCCCGGTAAAAGTAGGTCTTAGACAGGGATGTGTATTGTCACCATGGTTGTTTAATATATTTATAGATGCGGTTGTAAGAGAAGTAAATGCTAGGGTGTTCGGGAGAGGGGTGGGATTAAATTGTGGGGAATTAAATACAAAATGGGAATTGACACAGTTGCTTTTTGCTGATGATACTGTGCTTATGGGAGATTCTAAAGAAAAATTGCGAAGTTTAGTGGACGACTTTGGGAGTGTATGTAAAGGTAGAAAGTTGAAAGTGAACATAGAAAAGAGTAAGGTGATGAGGGTATCAAATGATTTTGATAAAGAAAAATTGGATATCAAATTGGGGAGGAGGAGTATGGAAGAAGTGAATGTTTTCAGATACTTGAGAGTTGACGTGTCGGCGGATGGATTTATGAAGGATGAGGCTAATCATAGAATTGATGAGGGAAAAAAGGTGATTGGTGCGTTCAGGTATATGTGGAGTCAAAAAACATTATCTATGGAGGCAAAGAAGGGAATGCATGAAAGTATAGTAGTACCAACACTCTCATATGTGTGTGAAGCTTGGGTCGTGAATGCAGCAGCGAGGAGACGGTTGGAGGCAGTGGAGATGTCCTGTCTAAGGGCAATGAGTGGTGTAAATATTATGCAGAAAATTCGGAGTGTGGAAATGAGTAGGTGTGGAGTTAGTAAAAGTATTAGTCAGAGGGCTGAAGAGGGGTTGTTGAGGTGGTTTGGTCATATAGTGCGAATGGATCAAAGTAGAATAACATGGAGAGCATTTAAATCTGTAGGGAAAGGAAGGCGGTGTAGGGGTCGTCCTCGAAAAGGTTGGAAGGAAGGGGTAAGGGAGGTTTTGTGGGCGAGAGGCTTGGACTTCCAGCAGGCTTGCGTGAGCTTGTTCGATAGGAGTGAATGGAGACGAATGGTATTTGGGACCTGACGATCTGTTGGAGTGAGAACAGGGTAATATTTAGTGAAGGAATTCAGGGAAACCGGTTATTTTCATATAGCCGGACTTGAGTTCTTGAAATGGGAAGTACAATGCCTGCGCTCTAAAGGAGGGGTTCGGGATATTAGCAGTTTGGACGAATATGTTGTGTGTCTTTGTACATATATGTTTCTAAGCTGTTGTTTTCTGAGCACCTCTGCAAAAACAGTGATTATGTGTGAGTAAGGTGAAAGAGTTGAATGATGATGAAAGCATTTTCTTTTTAGGGATTTATTTTCTTTTTGGGTCACCCTGCCTCGGTGGGAAGACGGCCGACTTGTTAAATATATATATATATATATATATATATATATATATATATATATATATATATATATATATATATATATATATACATATATATATATATATTTATATATATATATATATATATATATATATATATATATATATGTATATATATATATATATATATATATATATATATTTATATATATATATATATATATATTATATATTTTTTTTTTTTTTTTTTTTTTTTTTTACATTATATAGGGAAGTACCACCTCTATGGCTGGAATGGGGACCCTCATCCTCAGAGAAGACAATAAACGTACCTCAGGGAAAACTCAAGGTTCTCCCCGGAGCTGTTTGAATATTTTCTTCTCCTACCACCCCCTATATTTATATTCTATGTGAACATTTATTAATAAACAAAATACATTTACAGAAAAAAAACATAAACATGAATACAATGGCACAATGTATCAAAGATGATGAATTTCCTCCAGCTCCTCCGAGGCTGGACGTGAACCAAGTATGCAGCAAGCATTTCCCCTCTGGATGGCGACGCTGAGGCGCTGGAACATGAAAGTGGCTGCCCTTGGGTCCCTGGTGGTGTCGATGAGTCTGGAACCCAAGTCTTTAAGGAAACGTGTGGCATTTTTTCCCCATGATCCCAAGGTCTCTGATCCCACTGGGACAAATTGATACTGTTGGCTAATGTCCCTGTACTTGCTGATCTTGTACTCCTCCCTGTTGTCAGCAGCTCCTCCCTGTCGCCCCACACTGTGATGGATATAGGTGTCAGCCAGTGTGGACACACATGTATAGTCCCATGCTAAGAGCTTGCCATTCTTCCAAGGATAGATGGTGATCCCGTCGGGGCGGTTTGCTGGGTTGTGGGTATTGTTTGCTGCAAGTGATCGTGGCTCCCTCTCGGCAGGGCATCCAGCTGTAGCAAGGGTTCTCTTAATGATGTCGTTGACCTCATTGTGTCTTGCATGCCAGCCCTTGGTTTTGGAACAGTTAAGACCATGTAGACCGTATTGGTCTGCTTGCACTTCGCCGCAAATACACATATATTCTGTGTGAATTGGGGCAGCAAGGCGCAGAGCCACTGCAATACGGAGGGTCTTAGGGTCGAGTCGCGTTCCCATTGCCGATATGGGAACTGTTTGGAGGAAGTCCCCGGAGTGAGGTGCACTCACAGCCTGGAGGCGGGCAATCTCCCTATCTGATGTTGCAGCCCTGAGCATGTTGGCAAGCACCTTTTCAGCAATTGGGCTATCCCAATTATATATATATATATATATATATATATATATATATATATATATATATATATATATATATATATATATATATATATATATATATATATATATATATGTGTGTGTGTGTTTACAGTGAAACATATAAGTGAACAGTATTTAGATAAGGCTAAAGAGGTCTTTGTGGCATTTATGGATTTGGAAAAGGCGTATGACAGGGTGGATAGGGGGGCAATGTGGCAGATGTTGCAGGTGTATGGTGTAGGAGGTAGGTTACTGAAAGCAGTGAAGAGTTTTTACGAGGATAGTGAGGCTCAAGTTAGAGTATGTAGGAAAGAGGGAAATTATTTCCCAGTAAAAGTAGGCCTTAGACAAGGATGTGTGATGTCACCGTGGTTGTTTAATATATTTATAGATGGGGTTGTAAGAGAAGTAAATGCGAGGGTCTTGGCAAGAGGCGTGGAGTTAAAAGATAAAGAATCACACATAAAGTGGGAGTTGTCACAGTTGCTCTTTGCTGATGACACTGTGCTCTTGGGAGATTCTGAAGAGAAGTTGCAGAGATTGGTGGATGAATTTGGTAGGGTGTGTAAAAGAAGAAAATTGAAAGTGAATACAGGAAAGAGTAAGGTTATGAGGATAACAAAAAGATTAGGTGATGAAAGATTGGATATCAGATTGGAGGGAGAGAGTATGGAGGAGGTGAATGTATTCAGATATTTGGGAGTGGACGTGTCAGCGGATGGGTCTATGAAAGATGAGGTGAATCATAGAATTGATGAGGGGAAAAGGGTGAGTGGTGCACTTAGGTGTCTGTGGAGACAAAGAACTTTGTCCTTGGAGGCAAAGAGGGGAATGTATGAGAGTATAGTTTTACCAACGCTCTTATATGGGTGTGAAGCATGGGTGATGAATGTTGCAGCGAGGAGAAGGCTGGAGGCAGTGGAGATGTCATGTCTGAGAGCAATGTGTGGTGTGAATATATATATATATATTTATATATATATATATATATATATATATATATATATATATATATATATATATATATATATATATATATATATATATATATATATATATATATATATATATAGTGCTGAATATGTAAAACTGGTCAATTAGCAAGAACTTATTTAAAATTAAGTCCTTTCTAAAATTTTCTCTTATTCATTTAAAGATATGTTTTTTTATTAATGATAATGTAAATTTTTTTTAATTTTGCACCAAAAGAATCTTAGAAAACGTACCTAACCTTATTATAACAAGAACAATTTATTTTAGCCTAACCTAACTAAATATATTTTAGATTTGTTTACAGTAATTTAATACTAAACAAACACAGTGAAATATATTTTTTTCGTTATGTTCAGAATGATTTTGGCTAAATTATTGCATACACAAATTTTCACTTGTTCTATATGGCAAGATGAACGTTGCTATTTAAGCCAAGATCGCAAGTTCTGCCTATTCGGCACGACATTTATATATATAAAGTCCAGAAGAGATGACCCTTCCCAGTGCTGATGGTGGAGTTTAGAATATTGTTAGTGCGTAGCGTACACGAGAGGAGGATTATATACATATAGTGCTCATGACGAGTGGAAAACATCGTGAATATGAGAATATATCGTGCACTGGAGGACAAAAAAAAAAACCTCGTGCTCTGGAGGAGAGAAAGACTTCGTTCACTGGAGGAGGTGAAGACGTCGTGCCCTGGAGGAGGTGAAGACGTCGTGCCCTGGAGGAGGTGAAGACGTCGTGCACTGGAGGAGGTGAAGAGTTCCGGAAATGGAGAACTGTTTAGACTGGAAAATATAAACAGGATGAATGGAACACATTGTGCAAAAAAGACGAACACATGTACATGCACAGGGTGAAATGATAATGTTTATTTAAAACAAAAGTCCTGTAAAGAGAAAGCGGAACATAATGCACTGAAGATAATTATGAACAAGTAGTGCATCGGAGTGGAACACAAACACTTAGTTGACAGGAGATGAACCTAAACATGTCTAGCACTAGAAAAGATTAATATGGAAGTTGCAATCTCAGTTTCTCTATGTGTACTCCGAGTGTACATACCTCCACGTACACACTTGCTCTTCCCTGAAGCTACTGTTCTTAATTGATCAAAAATCGTCTTCAGAGAGGATTGACTAACTGAAAACGAATTCCTTAATTAATATAACAATCAGTCAGGGAAAATGGTGTTAGTTTCTAGAGTTAAATCAATGAAAATTTTAAAGAGGTATCCTTACAGAATAATGATGATCTTTATTGAAGGTTGGCACAAAGCTCTATTGTAACAGACGCTATAGCAAGAAATTTTCTACATCAATAAAATAGGGTGAAAGCAACTTCATATCCTGAATTAGTCTCAGCGCCATCTGCAGAAATGGTAAGAAACCTTCCATATAGGGATGTATTAATACGCCTATTTATGGAAATATAGGTGTAACCAGTGAAACTAATTGTAAACATCAATTTAGCATCATTAATGACCCGATTTCTGGAAGCCATAAGGGAAATATCTGGGATACGCTGAAAGGGAAAAGTAATGTAAAATGTGAATTGAATCATAGAACGAGTGAGAAGCATTTTTCCAGGAAAACACCAAAGTGACGACGGCTCCAGCGAGAAAGTCTTCGAATGTAATAAAATATCTCAGGGAATTAAGATGAGTCTGAACTAGATGTATTACTTTCACCGTGTGATCCGAGAAAGTTATCTTCATCTTGTGTTGCCGAAATACAGAGTGCAACGTAAGTATCTAACGCATTTAAACATCAGAATTAAGAAACTGAATAGAGTCAGATACTGTATTCACACTTTATCACGAAGACACTAATATCTGAATTTCTTAAAAAATCTTGGAAACTTATTATACAGACAGCCCAAATGTAATTCAAACCTTCCACTAAAAAAAAACCAGCATCACAACCCAAACTGAAGAAACAGTCTCTTATTGCTTTTGAGAAATCAGTATTCTAAAATACCTAAGTACATTGAGTAGGAAGCCGCTCATAAACTGCATTATCATATTATCAGTGTTGATGGGAGAGGTAAATTATCACAAGAAAATCACAATTTCAGTTTTTCCACCTGCCAAGAAAAAAAAAATTTTGAAGAGCACAGGACAAAATCAATCCAAACTACTCTCATTTGCCAGCGTTTAAGTATGAAAGTAGGTAAATAATTAAATTCAATAAAGCTCTGGATACATTATGAACATTTAGATATCACGTATGCATAACATAATGTAGAGTTAACATAGACTAACTAACTCATTATAGTCAAAGATTGTGATTTATTTCTGATCAGAAGAGACATTCCCCAGTTATTTCAGAGGAACTAAACTGATGAATAAAATTGACACATTAATACATACATAATCAAAAATCAAGGCAAACAAAATAATCATCTACATAGCTTAAAACAAGAAATATGCTTGATCTATTCTATCAGACCAGTTACTTACAAACATCTGTTCAAAATAATGCAACACTGTAAAATACCAGTACTTAGTTTCGAGGTTAAAAGGGAGAAACTGGCATCTACACACATTATTAAATATACCAGCCTTCTGCTCTGTAAATTACAAGAATACTGAAATTTTAAAGCCGTTTAGAGGTTTTCTCCAGCTATCACGTGTAAAGGAAAATCTTGGTATGGCCTACATAACATTGTTCATACACTACACATAAGTTCAAAGAGCTTCATAATTTTTCCCTACGTGAAGAACATCACTTATGAACATTTGAAACCGTTCAAATAAAACATTCTTGACGAATAAACAGGAAACATTTTGATAAATTAGACACATGTGCAACTTTTGGGTATCTTTATTGAGGAAACGTTTCGCCACACAGTGCCTTCATCAGTCCATGCAAAGGAGAATCTTGAAGAACAGGAGAATGAGGTAATCAGTCCCTCAACCTTGAGTCGATGTGTTCAGTCCATCAATCTTGAATAGAATACGGCATACGTGCGGAGAAGCAGCTTATAAACCGTAGACAGGAGAGGTGCAGCAGTCGTAGGTGGTGTCACATTTGTTCAATGTGGAAGTAGGTCGTGCCCTAGGGTTAGGCAAGCGAAGAATTCCCAAGTATTAAGATCCCAAGAAGTTGCAGTGTCTGACAGGTTTGTAGATGAATGGTTCAGAGAACCGACATGTTGATAAATTAGACACATGTGTCTAATTTATCAACATGTCGGTTCTCTGAACCATTCATTTAAGGAAACATTTTGTTTAGTTTGTTCCAAAAATAAAAACGCCTTTAAAACGCTATTTTTTTTCTCATTTAAATTCCATTTAAAATCCTCATCTGTCCGATAAAAAAAATATTGAATTTTTTTTTATATTTAAATTTGCTTAGAAAAAACAGGCAAATTGGAACACTTACAATTGAAAACTCATACAAACCTTCTTTCAGTTTATATGCACAAGTATTTCTAATTATTATATGGGAAAAATATTAATAAATTTGGTAAATTGATGTTTTCACAACTCAAAGTGAACTTAATTTAATTTAATTAAGCCCCCAACGTTGAAATAATATATATTCTTTAGTAATTGATCTGATTCAAACTGGCCCCAGTTTTATTTATTTCATTTAACTTGAAATTTGCACCTACTCAGGCAACTTATGGGTTATTGTCCTTATTATGGAAAGCATCAATACTATTTTGAATCCTATTACTTATTTATTGAATTTCATAATTCATTCAATAAAACTGGCAATTGTGAATTCATGCTATCTAATAGGAATGTGATCGATATCGACAAATTAGCTAAGACAAATACAAAACTTAAGTATTCCAGTATGCTGAGAATGAGTTTAACAGCTCCGATCACAAGTAAGCTGTACATGTCAGTTGTTCCAAGAATTTATTCCTACTTATCGTTCACAAGAATTGAGTGAAGCCATCAAGAATTGTAAGCGAAAGCAAAAAGAAAAGTAGGAAGAAAAAAAAAATGGCAAACACTTGAAGGGCCTTCCACTGGGATAGTATAAACAGATGTGTTTCCGTCACTGCGATGCGAGAAAGATATCCCCATATTGCATAACCCAAGTCCCGTCTACCAGAATGCAGGTAAGAGGAATAGTTCAAAGAGCTTTATAAGTTTGCACTGCATGTAAGGATGCATTGAGGATCTGAAGCATTTATAAGAGGCATATCAAAATTACATAATTTAAAGTGGTAAATTAGAGCATACACAACCCATATTCTATTCAAACAATTCCACTAAGACACGTCAGCTTTGATATCAAATTGAGAAGATATTCTGTAGTTACCTAAAAAAATCCAGTTCAATAACATATACACAAACATATTTGGTTGCATTATCAATTTATCACCGCTGAAGCTTGAAACAAACTGAATACAACACCACTCAGAAATTACCGCGTGAAAAAATAATAATTCAACTTCACCAACTTCTTAATAGAGAAAGCAAGTTAAGACATACAGAGGGAAAACTGAGTAATTAACATGCAATTTTTTTTTTGAACAAGGTTTCTAAGACAAACTGATGTCATATGCAAATTAAATTACTTTTCTTAGATTTAGCATAAGAGTCTGGAAGACATTCGTACTGCATTATGATGTCAACGAGATAAAGTCAGTTGATTAAATGAAAATGCTGGCCCACAGATGGCTCCAACTTCATCCTGTTCCCTACTTGTATGTTTCTTAACAATATAAAAATGCTTTCAAATGTGCTAATGTAGGTAACAGCTCTTAGCCTATCAATAAAGTTAGGAATTCTTAACTTGTAAATAGTTTGTCAACAAAGCTAGTCAAATAAAGCTAGTCAAATAAAGCTAGTCAAATAAAGCTAGTCAAATAAAGCTAGTCAAATAAAGCTAGTCAAATAAAGCTAGTCAAATAAAGCTAGTCAAAACGAAGTTTCCTTCGTTGGCTGCACATTAACACTAAGAGTTCAAATCTGACGAGGCGATGCATATACAATTTATAGTAGATAGTCATACAAGTTACAGTAGATAGTCATACAAGTTACAGTAGATAGTCATACAAGTTACAGTAGATAGTCATACAAGTTACAGTAGATAGTCATACAAGTTACAGTAGATAGTCATACAAGTTACAGTAGATAGTCATAAAATTTACAGTAGATAGTCATACAAGTTACAGTAGATAGTCATACAAGTTACAGTAGATAGTCATACAAGTTACAGTAGATAGTCATACAAGTTACAGTAGATAGTCATACAAGTTACAGTAGATAGTCATACAAGTTACAGTAGATAGTCATAAAATTTACAGTAGATAGTCATACAAGTTACAGTAGATAGTCATACAAGTTACAGTAGATAGTCATACAAGTTACAGTAGATAGTCATAAAATTTACAGTAGATAGTCATACAAGTTACAGTAGATAGTCATACAAGTTACAGTAGATAGTCATACAAGTTACAGTAGATAGTCATACAAGTTACAGTAGATTACAGTAGATAGTCATACAAGTTACAGTAGATAGTCATACAAGTTACAGTAGATAGTCATAAAATTTACAGTAGATAGTCATACAAGTTACAGTAGATAGTCATACAAGTTACAGTAGATAGTCATACAAGTTACAGTAGATAGTCATAAAATTTACAGTAGATAGTCACAAAATTTGCACCCACACATCCTGAAACAATCAATAAACAAAATTTCAGTTATTTCTTGCGATGCAGCTTTAGCTGAAGATTAAAGCCGTTTTTTTTTTCATGAAGGGTCATATTGCGCTTGTAGAATAGAAGACGTTCAGATTCTATTTAAGGAACGGGACGATACATGCAGTTCCTTAGATCAAGAGCCCCTCGTTACCATCCAGGAAAAATAATGCAACAGTAGAAACTAATACTATATCATTTCCAGATCAAAAGAAATTGCACCTATATATTCTGTTAAATATAAAATCCATTTCCTCAGTAGGATACACAACTGTTGAAATTTTGAAGCCTGTCACATGAGGCTTTCTGAAGTTTCTAAACAAAAGTACAGTGGACCCCCGCATAACGATCACCTCCAAATGCGACCAATTATGTAAGTGTATTTATGTAAGTGCGTTTGTACGTGTATGTTTGGGGGTCTGAAATTGACTAATCTACTTCACAATATTCCTTATGGGAAAAAATTCGGTCAGTACTGGCACCTGAACATACTACTGGAATGAAAAAAGTTCGTTAACCGGGGGTCCACTTATATGGGGATGTCCTACGTAAGCTTGTTCATAGGGCACCAACCAATACAAATAGATCCACCAATCTTGTCCCACATACATTATACCAGCACTGAATATTTGGATACTATTGAAATGGACAAATCTCGAGATAAATACTAACATTTGTGGACATAGAATTTTTTTTTAATGAGATTATTCCAAAAAATAGGGAGGTGTATCCTGGTTAAATTTAAAAACGATCTGACAATTGGAATTTTATTAATTTTAGCTTTCTTTTCTCATTTATATTCTACTTTCAGTTATTTAGTCCTAAAAAAATAATATTTGATTTTTACTTTTTAAGAAAATTTGATCTTATAAAAGTGGTTTAAGAAATTTCCAATTTACACATATATAATTTTGCCATGTGTCTTAAAGAATGCAGTAGTATCTTTTATATTTTTAAGCCGGTCAGAAGAAACCTTTCGTTATTGTATGTAAATGAAAATCACTGTTTATGCAAGAAAATTGGCAAATTGTGAGTAATGTTACACAACAGCAGCACGAAGCTTGTGTTCGGGGGCTCTGTGAGGTTTGTCTAAAAAAATAGAGGGAAAAAATGGTTTAATTTTTATATGGCATGACTCTAGTATCGTCTTCGCAATATGGGTAATATATAAAATGTTATAGCTGACTTTGAAGAACTGAAACACTTATGCAACGTATGGGAATCTTTATTGAAGAAACGTTTCGCCACACAATGGATTCATCAGTCCAATACAAATTAGAAATGGGTAAGGAGAGGAGGAATTTGAGGTAATCAGTCCCTCAGCCTGGAATCGACGTGTTCAGTCCATCACTCTCGTAGGAAGTGCAGCATAGGGCCAGATTGGACTGATAAAGCCACTGTGTGGCGAAACGTTTCTTCAATAACGATTCCCATACGTTGCATAAGTGTCTCAATTCTTCAACTTGTCGGTTTTCAAAACCATTCATCACACAGTTAACTTTACATGAAGATAAAAAGACAAGAACAATTAACCAACTGGATATGACCGAAATGGCAATATCTTGTATTTTAAAATTGTTGATTTGTTTTTTATTTTCTTTTAGAATTTTTTTGAGTAAATATAAAAATGGTAAAGCCTATTGCAAATGAACGTTGGTCTTTAGTTAAACCACGATTGTTCAATAACGTGTGCAAAAATCATGACATTATATTCACAAGTAATTGAAAAAACGATATTAAAGGGAGAACAGCATATGAGAAAAACAAAAACAAAAATATTATCTATAAAATCTATGGATGTGAAACATTATGAGTCACGAGCACGAGCGACACACTTCCCCTTCTAGATCAGAACGTTAACTGAGAGCGGACACTATACTGAACTTTGAAGTAACTTGAAAAATGATGCCATACTCGATATTTTCTGGAAACTAACACAAAACTAATAATATTTGACAAAATTGAAAAAAATATAATACAATATGACATCGTCTCGTTTTAATGACGTTATCCAATATAATTTTAAAATTGCTATAAAAATACTTAGAAAAATGGTACAAATTGTACCAAAATGTGGCCAGATTTATGCACTAATTTATTAGACACTTTCCTCCCCTGTCCAGAAAGCCACACCAGTAGAGAAAATCTAATGCCGATCCGAATAGTCATTCTCCAGTTATGGCAAGGATTCTACTATAATGGATAATTTGCCCGAACATAAACAACACATAATAGTTACTATCCTGACTATAAGAGGCATCAATCGTGAAATACTGAAGCTGACCAGAAGATTTAACTGAAATTCATTTAAAATTACTAAATAAGAAAAAAACTTAACACTATTTTACACATAAAATGGGAAAATCTGAACGTACTGTATTTAACTGAATTTGTTGGCAAAATTTTTCAAACGTTTGATGCTACTTTATTGAAAGCGTCCACGATACTAGTAATAGGTTAAACAATTTTGGTTAGAGGGCACCTATACATGGCACTGTGTCTAGACCTGACCCTAGATACCGTGCACCAGTGCTGAAAAGTTGAAGGTGTTCGGAAGAGGCCTTTTCGAGTTATGAGAAAAAAAAATTGAGGAAGGAAAACGAAAAGTATGTTTCCAGAGATATTTAATTAAATATATTTTGGTCACTGCACGAAGTGAGAAAGATAACTTCTTATTGTATTAACCCTGTAAGCTATACCTCCATGCATACAACTGGAACAATGCAGAATAAGTTTGTAATGCAGGTATATAATTGCACTGAATATTTGAAGCCAATCGGAGAGGGCATTCACAAGTTATCATTTGGAAACTAATACAAAAATTTCGTCAATAAAACAGGCGTATTAGGACACACAGCCAATATCTAATATCTTCCACTGAATCACGAAATCTTAAGCTAAACTGAAAAGGTATTCTCGTGCTAGTTCAGAGATCAATATCCTAAACAACAACAGCACATTAAGCTTGAAGTAACTCAGAACTTGAATTATCACGTTATCAGAGCTGAAAGAATGAAAATAATCTGATGCGAGACTCAGAAATTATCGCTTTAAAAGCGGCATTTCTGTTTCCCCCCCTTTTTTTTCAGAAAATAAAATTGGGACCTACACAGACCAAAATCAAGCCAAACATTTCTCTAAGTAAGACTGGTCAACTTTTAAGGAGGTAAATAAGTATAATAATTAAGTAAATAAGGAAGAACGATAGTAAGAAAGATTTATATTTGTAATCAAATTTCCAGCAATGATCTTGACGGAACACAGGTGATACACGCACATAAAAGTACAGTACTTGATATCGATTTTCATAGGTAAGACACATATGCAACAGTTTTACATCTTTATTCCGAAAAGTTTCGCTTACACAGTAGGCTTCTTCAGTTGAATACAGAAGAGTTTAGCAGAGTAGAGATATAATGAGGAAGTAATCAGTCCATCACACTTAACAACAACAGAATTGTATCTTACTACAGAAGACACCTTTGATAAATGTTTCAAGTGAAAAGGTTTGGATTTGAGAGGGACGTGACCTCTCAGTGATGACCTTCTTTCTTCTACTAGTGATCTGCATCTCACCTTCCGACAATATATTTAAACTTCACACTGTTCCGGACTATGGACCAAACTCGTTCTCCAGGCTTGGAGACTGACCACCTCAAAACTACGTCTTTAAGGGTGATGGACTGATTGCATCGTCTTCATATCTCTACTCTGATAAGCTTTTCCGTATTCGACTGAAGAAGCCTACTGTGTAGGCGAAACGTTTCGGGATAAAGATACCAAACAATTGTATATGTGTCTTACTTATCAACCTGTCGGTATTATATATCATTTGCATATTCATTATATATATTTTACATAGGAAAATTCAATAATATCAAACACTCTGACTTATTTTTAAGTGAAGAGATATTATCTAATTAGCTCAATGAAAGCAATTTGTTTAATAAAATTGGCACTTTAAAACTTGCCCAAGCTATCACATTATAACTTACTGACGCTATTAAGAGATAGCTTCCTTGGAGGGTAAACACATCGGCACTGTAAGTAAAAACCATCCAGAAAATGCGTTTTCCAGTTATTGAACAGAATTTTGCAATATTTGCATCTACGTAGTCTGAACCCATAAAACGTTTCATCCATTACATTCAGTGCATCGGTCATTAATGATTAATGAAGTTTTCAATTCATTTATTTTAAATAGAGGACAACGTAAATCGTGCATGATCATGTAGCGTCTAAGGCGAGCGAGGTATCCAAGCCAGGGGAAGATAACTCCATTTCCTAGGATCATGATCCCCTGACCAGAATCAAGATAAAGCAATGTAATAATGAAAACTAATACTATGACATTTTGATATTAAAAGTAGGAAAGTGGCACTTGTATAGTGATTAAATATAACGACATTCTAAGAAGGTCAGACGAGTGCTAAAATTCGAAGCCCATTCGAGGAGTCTTGCTTCAGTTTTCGCACGGTGACAATAAATTGGAATGGCATAACAGCATTGTTCACTGGGTACCCAAGCTAGTAAATAGTCGCATGAATCTTGCACGAGGTACTGCATAACAGTGTTTAAAATTGTAAGTCGATCTAAAAAGGCGTTCTCGGGTAATGCATTTCTTGGAAGGAAAAAACTCTCAATTTTGCTGAGATTATTTCGAAAATAGGAAAGTCTGCTTTCCTAGTTGTATTCTATTTAAAATTCTTTACAATCCTGAAATAAAAAAAGAAATATTTTTAAGAAAATCTCAGTTGATAACATTGGCTATAAAATAAGAAATTGACAATCCAGTACCCAAAATTCTTCCGCTGAAGATTTCCCACCATTTAGGATTTGAAGCTGAACAGTAGAGACATTATCTAGGCTTCACATATAGCACAGGATATACATCATCAGGGGTGTAGGTCGCTCAGCATATATAAATGCTCAGGATTTACCTTAATCTCTGTTTTAGAGTTTATTCTTGGCTGGTGACGAAAACATCACAGTTAAGGCTTAATCTCCCTCGTGTAGTTGATATGCTTTAAACTCCATCAACCAGCCAACAGAACACCAACCAACCATAACACTGGGAACGATTTGCTTAAAAACATTTAGGTGAGCGACAAGCTTTGTTTTCATAAAATCCAAGAATGAGGCCGATTAGAAATTGCATTCTCCAGTAATTGATCTTAGATTTAGAATTTTGCCACCGAAGCGGCTAGTTTATTCTACATCCCATTTCCATCCTATGGACGGTAGCGCAAAATCATATTGGAAAACAATAGGACTAGGCTCGAAAAGCATTAACGAGTTACTCCATGAATTTACTTATCTACGAATAAGTCGTCACAGTGGAGAATAGATCTATTGAGGCTTCGAACTGCATCTCTATAAAATTCAGTTTTACTATTTTCTTTTCCGTTTGTATTATTCCTAATGCTAGATACAAAGTTATATCCTGTATCTGATTTAGGGCACTATTTTTTGGCTAACCTTTAAATTTTATCATTAAAGAGCTATTTAATGTGTAATGGAAATCATAACTACTGTACGTTAATTCATTTGTCCAAGATATGAGTATATATTTTTACTCCAATGAACACGTTGCTCGAGTCATTAAATTAAAAAAGAATCTTCATTGATGACACTGAATCATTAATAAACATAATGTCGAATTCAGTGTAATAAGTTAACTTTAGCGTTATTTTGAAGGCAAACACAGTTTGCAGTCTAGACTCCCAATTGTTAATTCTTATGCCTAACTCAAGAGCATAATGTAACCCTGCCAGTAGGCTCCTTCTTAAATTATTACTAAGAGGTAAGCGAGAAAGTTCTTGAGCAGTTGCCTTTGCAAGTGATTTAAAAGGGGGCTCAGAGTTATGTGATATTAAATCTACACAACTTCCATGAAGGAGAGAAATGCTCTTGACTTACAGTCATTGAGATCATGCACGTTATAAAACCTAATATATTTGCATGTTTCCACATCCATTTAGATCTATGTGTATTTACTTCAAGACATTTAGTAAGATTTGTAGCGACAGTGGATTATTTCTGAACATTCTAATGCAAAGTACAGTGTTAATCTTAATTATTCTAACACTGATACTACGAAACCCAAGCTCTTCCTTATATTAAGAACCCTGGTAGATTTAAGACAGCCCAGAATAATTCCGAAGGCTTCGTTTTGCATTAGTTCCAAATGCTGGAGAGAATTTTCCTTACTTAATATTAACATAGGCAAAGTATGATCAATTAAGTATCGAATATAGGCTATGTACATCATTCTCAATATTGTCACATTAGTCCCATAGTTGGGGTTGTAGCCAGCAACAGCTTTGCTTGTCTTATTAACTTGTGATATGTTGGATATATTGAAGTGTACGTCTACACTAAGATATCTATAATATTTAACGTAGCTGATGTTTTCACCCAACAGATGGGTGGTGAATGTCGTTTGCTTGCCAATAACTTTGTTTTAGATAAAGATATATTTCGAGGCCTAATACAAATTATTTGAACCTCGTTAGGTATGGAACTCACCTTCTTATGTCTTATTGTATTGATCATGATGTCACCACCATAGTTTATAGCTGTATATTTAGTGAGGCAGGTAGAGCATATAGGAGAGCATTAATCATAACATTACATAGAATGGGACTAAGAATCAATGCCTAATGTTTAACTAGGGACATTTCATTAAAGTCAATTCTAAAGCCTTGATAGACAACAGAGGAGGCGCTATGTGACAGATTACCTTTATTCGACAAAGTTACCATCATTATTCATTTCAGTTAGTTCATGTAGTATAACGGTTTAGTTTGCGATACCAAATACAGATTTTAGATCTAGAAATGTGGTAAAACTAACAGTAGCATGTGTAACGAGAAAGGTGGAAATACAGTTCAACTCTTTCTCTTTTGATGAAGCCATAGAGATTAGTCGAAAGTTGATGACTGTTATTATTGTATAGTCTATTTCATATCATTCTTTCAATTGTTTAACCAAGAAAACTAGCTAAGGAAATTAGTCTATATGTATCACTCTGTTGCGGTTTATGGATAAGAACAATGAGACAATTGGTCCAGGAAGGAGAAACACCCTCGATGTAACTAAGATTATACAAAGATTATATAAAAGGTTAAGAGGGACCTGCCTAAGAGTTTTTAGGATATCATAAGTTATACCATCCTTTCCAGGGAAGACTGGTCGACCTATATTTAATGCGATATCTGATTCCTACTTGGTGAAGAGTTAATCATTCTCATCAATATTTTGTCTGATGTCTGACAAAATTAATCAATTTCTCTCTTCCTTGAGAAACACTCTCATATGAGATGGAAGATTCTTATCTCTGGACTCTTTGGACCAGTAATTTATGAGGCATTTACTTTGTCAAGTGTAAATGGATGAGTAGCAAGAGCATTCTTTTTCTTGTTTATTTCATCTATTCTTTTCCAAGATAAACGTAAAGGGGTAGATCTTTTTAATCCACGAACAAATCTTTCCCCTTTCTGTTGCCTAAGTTCTTGTTTTCTCTTTCTTGTATTTGTCAGTGTAGCTTGGAAAGTGTTGAGTTAGTCTGGGTGTCTACATTCACGATACTTTTTACCAATCTAGTTACATGTGTTAAACTGCGTAATTGTGGAACATAATAGTACTTATGGCAGTGCTGTCATTTTTGGTGGAAGTTTCATGCCCTCTTTTTCTTTCCCCTTGATCTATGAGCAATTTCTCAATAGTGGCAACTAAATCATCATTGAACATTTGTGTACCAAGGGGATCACAATTCTTATTCCACTGATCCAAGCTGTTTCTGAATTTATCTTTGTGCTTTGGGTTAAGAATGAGTTTTTTTTTTTCATCTTCCTTATTTAGATCCGTGATTGCCGATCAAAACTGACAGTCGTAAGTCTTGGAGTGTGACCAGTTAGTAGATCATCAATTTTGGCAAGAGACATGCACCCGAATGATACATTATATCCAAGGCACAGATCAAATATGCCGCCATGTTTATGGGAAGGCTTAATTGTGCTTATAATTCTAACATTATTATGCTCATTTAGAAAATTCACTAGTTTAGTTCCATTGATGCTTGTTTTATATTCTCCATTATTCTTTAATTTGACATTATAGTCTGCAAGAACGAGGGTAGGTTCACTCTTCATGTGATCTGGTAAAGCATCAGGTGGAAACTGATTAGCTAAGGTATAAAGGAAGAGGATGTTGAGAGAACACCTTGAATTCATATACTTGACATCATGATATTGTTTACTCGACTGTAGAGCAAGGAGTAAAACTGGTAACTTTTTCCTAACATAAACTGCACAACAGTTAATTGACATTAAGTTATGCGTTACATATCCTGGTGACCTAGATGGAGGTACCCCAACTCATAACATTCATTCCAGAAAACAAGTGACATCAGGATTCTTAGCTGCGGAACCGGTTCCTGAAGGATGCAATGTACTATGAAAAATATGTAATGTATTCATTGTAATAATTTATTACAACTTTTTTCTCGTGAGATGGTGAGACTACAGTACTAAAACAATAGTGTGAAACACTTGAAAGAAAATTATAGTTTGTACCTTCTTATTTTCACAACCTCTTTCTTTTAACATTTCTCGGCATTTTACTAGCATATTCCCAGGCAACGAATCAAACTTTTCAAATTTTTCTTAAAATAAATTAAATTAGCACGTAATCAAACTAAGCCGATCAGAAGATGTAGGTAGTAAATATATATGTTATCACTGTTTATTCATCCAAATTAATAAATTGGTACTAGCGTTTTCTAGTAACTGAAACAAGCATTAATTCAAGAAACCACACCAGTAGTGAAGACCTGAAACAGATTTAAAGAGGTATTCAGTAGCTCTAGCACGGATTCCAACGATTAACTGGTTTACTTTACCGACAAATTGGCCAGCAAGCAAGAAACACTTGAATGGGAACTGTTCGTAAGAATCACGTGAAATTAAATATTGAAGCCGTTCAGAAAAAGTAAACTAAAAAATTATTTAACTTGATTTAACCGGAAAAAAATAATTGTTCAATATTTTACACATGATATTGTCAAATCTGCACCAAAAATCTTAAACTGTACTCAACCCATACCATGATGCTGGGAACGGGTTCAACAATTTTAGTCATAGGGCGCCGGCACACGCTGACTGTTCCTACAATTTGATCCTAATTGCTGTGCATAAACGATAATTTTTTTAAAGCCGATTCTCTGAGATCTTCTAGAGTTACAAGTAAATCATAACGAAAAGCTGGAGAAAAAAAAAAGAAAAACAATTCAAGCAACCTCATACGGATCCCGCTTCGGGGATACCTAATTAATAATTGTTTCTGTCGTTACACTACGCGACAAAGATATACCAGTTTCTCATAAGATAAGATAAGATAAGATAAGATTTCGTTCGGATTTTTAACCCCGGAGGGTTAGCCACCCAGGATAACCCAAGAAAGTCAGTGCGTCATCGAGGACTGTCTAACTTATTTCCATTGGGGTCCTTAATCTTGTCCCCCAGGATGCGACCCACACCAGTCGACTAACACCCAGGTACCTATTTGCTGCTAGGTGAACAGGACAACAGGTGTAAGGAAACGTGTCGAAATGTTTCCACCCGCCGGGAATCGAACCCGGGCCCTCCGTGTGTGAAGCGGGAGCTTTAGCCACCAGGCCACCGGGCCACCTTCCATAACCTTCCATGACTATACAAGCAAAAATATTAGTGCAGAAAGGGGCATAAAGTTTCTAATAATGCAATTAAATAAAATCATTGAAGATGTGAAGTGAATTTGATCTGGCATTTCCGTGTTTCCACCAGGATACTATTTTCCCAATTTATTTAATTAAAAAATGAAAACTATAGCACAGTCATAAACTAATTGGAACGTTCTCTAATTGTCTCATAAAGGTAAGTATCACGAAATACCCAGAGAATTAACTTTGATATGGCTCTGAATTTACATTTTGAAGTTATTAGCATTAAAAGATGAAGGCAACTGGACGAGAAACTAGGAAATTAGGACCGGCGCAGGTCAACACAAATTAAAACTTTTTTCCTAGGCAAGATTTACCAGCATTTATTAAAAGTTTTGATCATACAACAAACATTACAAAATTTCTACACATAAGCATAAATGAACGTTTTCTAGATTTAAACTAGAAAACCCAAGAAATTAAAACACTTAAATTTATTTCTGATCTGAAGACACATTCTCCAGTTATTTAACAGATATCAGTTTGATTATAAAAATTGATATTAAAACTTAATCAACCGAAAATCAAGGCGATTTTTTTCACAAGGAAAACATATCAATACTTAAAGTTGGAATGAGACCTGATATTGTACAGAATTACTCAAAATTAAATATACCAACCTTCTAATTAGGATACACGAATGTTGAAATTTTGAATCCTTTCGAATGATTCTGCACCTGTCACACGAAAACCTATCTTGGGAATGGCCTTGTAGCTTTGTGCATAGGGCACACACCATGAAAGTAGTCCTGTACGTACGTAGTTTTACTGAAAGATAAGCTTGATTTATTCTGGCCTGTGAAAAATCTCAATTAGTTTTTTTCCGGAGAAATGGGATGCAAAATAACTACTGCTTTCATGCATCATTTTTTAAGTTTCGTAACTGCTTAGTTTCATCCCTTATCTGCTGACAAGTTGACAACACAACGAACGTCTGAGCGACTTCCAGTTTATTGTTCTTATTCATTTTAGGATATTAGTCTCTGTGCTCCATCTGAAAGAACAGAATTAGATTTGGTCAGTGTATATCCAAATTTACCATTTTTATGGATGAAATTTCGTATTAGTGTACATATGATGACTTGTGAATTTCTCATAAGATTATCTTCATATTATCAAAGCATTTATATAACAGTATAAACAACTTGTTGGACTCTCTGCACTATTACATAAGTGTTCATTGATTCACTGGTGACTGAGGTTAAGGAATACGGAGCGTCCATTGAGTCAATGATGACTGAAGTTATGGAATACGGAGCGTGCCTTGAGTCACAGCTGACTGAGGTTATGCAATACGGAGTGTGCCTTGAGTCACAGGTTAGTGAGGCTATGGAATACGGAGCGTAACTGACTCAAGAAATCGTAATGACACTATTGCAAACAAACCATACCCCGGGCCGGGATTGAACCCGCGGTCATAGAGTCTCAAAACTCCAGCCCGTAGCGTTAGCCACTAGACCAGCTAGCCACAATAAGATTCATCCAACTAGGCATATTTCTACACCATAGAAAGGTTAGCACAGGCACCACTGTGACCACAAATGCAAGTTTTTACAGACGAATCTCCAGCTAGCGTGGCCGTGACGAACTCTAGCTCAAGTCCCTTCACTGCCGTCAACATAGAATCACAGGTGACTGAGGTTATGGAATACGGAGCGTACATTGAGTCACTGATGACTGAGGTTATGGAATACGGAGTATACATTGAGTTACTGATAACTGAGGTTATGCAATATGGAGCGTGCCATGAGTCATAGGTGACTGAGGTTATGGAATACGGAGCATACATTGAGTCAATGATGACTGAAGTTATGGAATACGGAGCATACATTGAGTCACTGGTGACTGAGGTTATGGAATACGGAGCATACATTGAGTCACTGGTGACTGAGGTTATGGAATACGGAGTGTACATTGAGTCACAGGTGACTGAGGTTATGGAATACGGAGCATACATTGAGTCACTGGTGACTGAGGTTATGGAATACGGAGTGTACATTGAGTCACAGGTGACTGAGGTTATGGAATACGGAGCATACATTGAGTCACAGTTGACTTAGGTTATGGAATACGGAGCATACATTGAGTCACTGGTGACTGAGGTTATGGAATACGGAGCATACATTGAATCACAGGTGACTGAGGTTATGGAATACAGAGCATACAATGAGTCACAGGTGACTGAGGTTATGGAATACAGAGCATACATTGAGTCTCAGTTGACTTAGGTTATGGAATACGGAGCATACATTGAGCCACAGGTGACTGAGGTTATGGAATACAGAGCATACATTGAGTCACAGTTGACTTAGGTTATGGAATACGGAGCATACAATGAGTCACAGGTGACTGAGGTTATGGAATATGGAGCGTCCATTGAGTCACTGATGACTGAGGTTATGGAATACAGAGCATACATTGAGTCACAGTTGACTTAGGTTATGGAATACGGAGCATACAATGAGTCACAGGTGACTAAGGTTATGCAATACGACGCGTGCCCTGAGTCACAGGTGACTGAGGTTATGGAATATGGAGCGTCCATTGAGTCACTGATGACTGAAGTTATGGAATACGGAGCGTGCCTTGAGTCACAGGTGACTGAGGTTATGCAATACGGAGTGTGCCTTGAGTCACAGGTGAGTGAGGCTATGGAATACGGAGCGTACATTTAGTCACAGGTGACTGAGGTTATGGAATACGGAGCGTACATTGAGTCACTGGTGACTGAGATTATGAAATACGGAATGTACGTTGAGTCACTGGTGACTGAGGTTATGGAATACGGAGCATACATTGAGTCACTGAAGACTGAGGTTATGGAATACGGAACATACATTGAGTCACTGATGACTGATGTTATGGAATACGGAGCATACATTGAGCCACTGGTGACTGAGGTTATGGAATACGGAGCATACATTGAGTCACTGATAACTGAGGTTATGCAATATGGAGCGTACCTTGAGTCATAGGTGACTGAGGTTATGGAATACGGAGCATACTTTGAGTCACTGATGACTGAAGTTATGGAATACGGAGCGTGCCTTGAGTCACAGGTGATTGAAGTTATGCAATACGAAGCGTACATTGAGTCACAGGTGACCGAGGTTATGGAATACGGAGCATACATTGAGTCACTTGTGACTGAGGTTATGGAATACGGAGCATACATTGAGTCACTGGTGACTGAGGTTATGGAATACGAAGCGTACATTGAGTCACTGGTGACTGAGGTTATGGAATACGGAGCGTACATTGAGTCACAGGTGACTGAGGTTATGGAATACGGAGCATACATTGAGTCACTGGTGACTGAGGTTATGGAATACTGAGCATACATTGAGTCACTGGTGACTGAGGTTATGGAATACGGGGTTACCTTTCTCTGATCGCGCAGCAACTGAAATACATCTAGAATCTATCTTTCCTTTTCTAATATTATGCCACCTGGATATCATTTGTTTATGCCCATTTGATAACATTCACTGCTCTTCCAGAAATGCATGTTTATGCAGTATTTTATTACATGTAAACTACACTTTACTTACTACAAAAAGAAATAAATTTGTTTATTTCGTTCCATTAAAGAAAAATTGTGATATCCGAATTTACCTATTGAATCTTTTCTAAATCACCTCCTAAGATTCCTTTGGTACTTTAAAGGAGTCCCTACAGTGTGCCTATCGTGTGATAGCAATTTGGATAAAAGCAAATGCCGAGTGCCACATTTTGAATGTTTATGGTGAGAGCGTTTGCTTCGGTAAGAGCGTGTTTGCTCTCTGACCGGTTATGCTCATGTTACATCGCCTACATAGCAAAATATACCACATTCGTATATACGTTGAGAGAAATGTATATTTTTCTGAGTATATATGCTGAGTTTTCATTATCTCTTTTCATGGGGCTGAATTATGTTAGATACTTAGTATGAAGTATCTTAGATACTTTGGTGGATTGGGCCATAATGGAGTAAACAAACCTTTAACGTATCTAACTTAAGACTGAAATTCACCGGTCACGGCTCTAGGGATGCAATATCCTTCTAGCACAGTTTAATAACTCTATTCCAAGATGGAGTTCAGATATTCATTGCTTTGATAAAATGCATCCAAATTCTATTAGAATCAGCGAATTAGAAGAAAATCTACCTGTATCATTAAAATGAACTCAATGTGTTACGTAAAGTCTGCTTACCTGAAGTTTAGATTCATAAAGTATAAATCAACCAGCAATCAGCCGGTGAACTCTACAAAAAAGTGATTTTGAAGTTCCTGAATCTATATAATTTCAGACTTTACATAAAGTAAAAAGACATCGAGCTAAAAGCCCGGGTTACTGAACTTCAGTGATATTGTGTTAGAGCCTCGAGAGGCATCCTTTATACAGGAACATCTTCGCTCACAAATCTTATTTATCAGGTATAAGGCAACAACAGCGCTATATTAAAGCAGGAGAGCTCATTTAATTCTCATATACATTTTCCTGCTTATATTCCTTGTTTGATTAAGAAACGCTACATCAGGTTCAGGATCTGCTTCAGATATCCATCAGAAGTTAAAAAAGAAGAAGTTTTAATTACGATCTTAGATGCTCACCAACAAAGGAGAGAAGCTCTCTCGTGATACATTATATTATTCAGTAATATGACTCGAGAGGAGCAAAGAAAATTGCTGCTTTTGATGAACATAACGAGAACATATTTGCTAAATTCCACAATAATAAAACGGCTGAGTGAGTATTGTCCTGAAGTATTGGATACATTCACAGTAACTTATGTTACATTTGTGAAATGGTGGCAGTCATAGTCTATAACGTTGAGAATAATGTATATTCCATCAATCTGTCAAACAAATGGAAAATATTTTTTATATACTGGCATTAAAAATAGAACGGATAAACAGAATGGATAAACAGATGGATAAACAGAATGGATAAACAGTATTGAAACCAGCAAATGTGAGATGTAAAGTGGCGCTGCCATTACCAGCACTTACCGTCAACGAGACGGGAAACGAAATGGGGTGAGACCTCTAGGGAGAATACCAGTAAACGTCTCAAGCAAATGTGGCTACATATGTTGTTGGGTGGTGAGTAGCGAATGGTGGAGGACTGTTGTGGATGTTTGGCGAATAGTGAATGGTGAAGAATTGGTGATGAGGATGGGAGGTAAGTGGTGGTTGGTGGAGGAATGTTTCTCGAGGATGGTAGGTGGTGAAAAGTGAAGGATTGTGGTGGGTTTGTTGAGAGGAGTGGATGTAAGACGTTTACTTTTGCTGGGTGGTTAGTGGATGGTGGACGACATAAGATTATTGTTGTTGGTAGATAAGCTGTGGAAGATGGAGCGTGTTGCTGGTGGGCAGTGAGTGGTGGAAATCGGAGGATTGTTGTTGGTGAGTGGTCAGTGGTGGATAGTGGAGGATTGTTGGTGAGTGGTCAGTGGTGGATAGTGGAGGATTGTTGGTGAGTGGTCAGTGGTGGATAGTGGAGGATTGTTGGTGAGTGGTCAGTGGTGGATAGTGGAGGATTGGCAGTGGTGGATAGTGGAGGATTGTTGGTGAGTGCTCACCGAGGATTGCGTGGGAGTGGAGGATTCCTGATGGTGGGTACTGAGTTGTGAGTTGGTACTGAGTTGTGAGTTGGTACTGAGTTGTGAGTTGTGAGTTTGTATTGAGTTGGGAGTTGTGAGTTGGTACTGAGTTGTGAGTTGGTACCGAGTTGTGAGTTGGTACTGAGTTGTGAGTTGTACTGAGTTGTGAGTTAGTACTGAGTTGTGAGTTGGTACTGAGTTGTGAGTTGGTACTGAGCTGTGAGTTGGTGTCGAGTTGTGAATTGGTACTGAGTTGTGAGTTGGTACTGAGTTGTGAGTTGGTGCCGAGTTGTGAGTTGGTACTGAGTTGTGAGATAGTACTGAGTTGTGAGTAGTGAGTCGGTACTGAGTTGTGAGTTGTGAGTTGTACTGAGTTGTGAGTTGGTACCGAGTTGTGAGTTGGTACTGAGTTGTGAGTTGGTAAAGAATTGTGAGTTGGTACTGAGTTGTGAATTGGTACTGAGTTGTGAGTTGTGAGTTGGTGCTGAGTTGTGAATTATGAGTTGAAACTGAGTTGTGAGTTGGTACTGAAATGTGAATTATGAGTTGAAACTGAGTTGTGAGTTGGTAGTGTGAGTGTACTGACTGTGAGTGCTGAGTTGTGAGTTGGTACTGAGTTGTGAGATAGTACTGAGTTGTGAGTAGTGAGTCGGTACTGAGTTGTGAGTTGTGAGTTGTACTGAGTTGTGAGTTGGTACCGAGTTGTGAGTTGGTACTGAGTTGTGAGTTGGTAAAGAATTGTGAGTTGGTACTGAGTTGTGAATTGGTACTGAGTTGTGAGTTGTGAGTTGGTGCTGAGTTGTGAATTATGAGTTGAAACTGAGTTGTGAGTTGGTACTGAAATGTGAATTATGAGTTGAAACTGAGTTGTGAGTTGGTAGTGTGTTGTGAGTTGGTACTGAGTTGAGGTGTGAGTTGTGAGTTGGCACTGAACTGTGAGTGCTGAGTTGTGAGTTTGTACTGAGTTGTGAGTTGTTACTGAGCTGTGAGTTAGTACTGAGTTGTGAGTTTGTACTGGATTTTGAGTTGTGAGTTGGCACTGAGTTTTGAGTTGTGAGTTGGTACTGAGTTGTGAGTTGGTACTGAGTTGTGAGTTTGTAAATTAGTATTTTAAATTGCATGAATTTATTACTAAATTGTAAGATTAATACCAGAATTGTGAAGTTAGTACCAGAGATTGTAATTAGTACGAGTTTAATTTACAAGTTGTAAGTACAAGATTGTAGAGTTAGTACAAAGTTGTATGTACAGAGTATTATCTAAGTTGTGAAGATTGAGTACCGAAGTTGTAATTAGTACTAAGTTGTGAATTGAGTACAGGTTGTAATTGAGTACTAATTGTAAATTGAATACCAATTGTAAATTAGTACCAGTTGAGAATACTAAATTGTAAGTTAGTACAAGTGTAGATTTATCAATTTATTGTAAGTTTTAATTAGTACCAAGATTGTGAATTGAAGTACAGATTGTAAATTAGTACAAATTGTAAATTAGTAAAATGTAAATTAAGTACTAAATTGTAAATTAGTACCAAATTGTAGTAAATTAAAATTTTCTAAATTGTAGAGTTAAATTAACTAAGTTGTAATTAGTACTAAGTTGTAAGTTAGTACAAATTGTAAATTAATACCAAAGTTTTGAGTTAGTACAATTGTGGTTAGTAAAGTTGTGAGTTGGTACTGAGTTGTGAGTTGGTAACGAGTTGTGAGTTGGTACTGAGTTGTGAGTTGGTAACGAGTTGTGAGTTGGTACTGAGTTGTGAGTTGGTACCGAGTTGTGAGTTGGTACTGAGTTGTGAGTTGGTAACGAGTTGTGAGTTGGTACTGAGTTGTGAGTTGGTAACGAGTTGTGAGTTGGTACTGAGTTGTGAGTTGGTAACGAGTTGTGAGTTGGTAACGAGTTGTGAGTTGGTACTGAGTTGTGAGTTGGTAACGAGTTGTGAGTTATGAGTTGTAAAGAGTTAGTTGCTTTAGAAAAAAAAATCTTCAATATGTGAAAATTTGTTGGAAATGGAATTCGAGGTTATTAATTATGATCTAAGATACACTCCAGAAAGTGACCTTCAATGTCACAACAAGACTCAGAGTGTAAGTGACCTTGAAGGTCACAACAAGACTCAGAGTTTAAGTGACCCTGAAGGTCACAACAAGACTCAGAGTGTAAGTGACCTTGAAGGTCACAACAAGACTCAGAGTGTAAGTGACCCTGAAGGTCACAACAAGACTCAGAGTGTAAGTGACCCTGAAGGTCACAACAAGACTCAGAGTGTAAGTGACCCTGAAGGTCACAACAAGACTCAGAGTGTAAGTGACCCTGAAAGTCACAACAAGACTCAGAGTGTAAGTGACCTTGAAGGTCACAACAAGACTCAGAGTGTAAGTGACCCTGAAGGTCACAACAAGACTCAGAGTGTAAGTGACCTTGAAGGTCACAACAAGACTCAGAGTGTAAGTGACCTTGAAGGTCACAAAAAGACTCAGAGTGTAAGTGACCTTGAAGGTCACAACAAGACTCAGAGTGTAAGTGACCTTGAAGGTCACAACAAGACTCAGAGTGTAAGTGACCTTGAAGGTCACAACAAGACTCAGAGTGTAAGTGACCCTGAAGGTCACAACAAGACTCAGAGTGTAAGTGACCCTGAAGGTCACAACAAGACTCAGAGTGTAAGTGACCCTGAAGGTCACAACAAGACTCAGAGTGTAAGTGACCTTGAAGGTCACAACAAGACTCAGAGTGTAAGTGACCCTGAAGGTCACAACAAGACTCAGAGTGTAAGTGACCCTGAAGGTCACAACAAGACTCAGAGTGTAAGTGACCCTGAAGGTCACAACAAGACTCAGAGTGTAAGTGACCTTGAAGGTCACAACAAGACTCAGAGTGTAAGTGACCTTGAAGGTCACAACAAGACTCAGAGTGTAAGTGACCTTGAAGGTCACAACAAGACTCAGAGTGTAAGTGACCTTGAAGGTCACAACAAGACTCAGAGTGTAAGTGACCTTGAAGGTCACAACAAGACTCCGAGTGTAACTGACCTTGAAGGTCACAACAAGACTCAGAGTGTAAGTGACCCTGAAGGTCACAACAAGACTCAGAGTGTAAGTGACCCTGAAGGTCACAACAAGACTCAGAGTGTAAGTGACCTTGAAGGTCACAACAAGACTCAGAGTGTAAGTGACCCTGAAGGTCACAACAAGACTAAGAGTGTAACTCACCCTGGAGGTCAAGACAACAAGTAACTGACTCACAGTGTAACTGACTCTAAAGGTCACAACAAGATGAAGGTCACACAGTGTAACTGACTACTCTGAAGGTCACAACAAGACTCACAGTGTAACTGACAGTGTATTGACCCTAAAGGTCACAACAAGACTCATAGTGTCACAGTGTAACTGACAAGAGTATAACTGACCCTTAAGGTCACAACAAGGTCACAACAAGACTCACAGTGTAACTGACAGTGTAACTAAAGGTCACAACAAGAGGTTCACAGTGTAACTGACTATGAAGGTCACAACAAGGTCACAACTCACAGTGTAACTGACTGACTAAAGGTCACAACAAGATTCACAGTGTAAGTGTAACTGACTATGAAGGTCACAACAAGGAACTCACAGTGACTCTAAAGGTCACAACAAGATTCACAGTGTAAATGACCTATGAAGGTCACAACAAGATTCACAGTGTAACTGACTATGAAGGTCACAACAAGACTCACAGTGTAACTGACTATGAAGGTCACAACAAGATTCACAGTGTAACTGACCTATGAAGGTCACAACAAGATTCACAGTGTAACTGACTATGAAGGTCACAACAAGACTCACAGTGTAACTGACTATGAAGGTCACAACAAGACTCACAGTGTAACTGACTATGAAGGTCACAACAAAACTCACAGTGTAACGAACTCTGAAGGTCACAATTTGACTAACAGTCTAGTTAAACCTCAGGGATACAGCAAGACTCATAGTTCATTCAGAAGTCATATTTACAGTCACATCAACAGCTGTGTCATGTTCGAGTTCTTCATATGGAGTCTCTTACGATCAACAGTCTGAGTGATCATATATGGAGCAGCTCTTTTAATCGTAAAACATATCAACTCTTTGAGAAAAAATGTCAATACACGAGGGATGATTTATTTTCGGTATTCACGTGATTGTAACTCATGAAAGCAATATTATAAACTGCAGTCTTAACACTGGTCATGCATGCAAAAGTCCGTGAAATTTAATGTAAATTTTATATTAATATTTACTGAGAAATGTTTTTGAAACTAGTTTTTACAACGAAAGTAAATGCAGGTTATAAAGTTTGTAATGATGAATGGTTTGAAAAACCGACAAGTTGAAGATTGAGACACTTATGCAGCATATGAGAATCTTTATTCAGGAAACGTTTCGCCACACAGTGGCTTCATCAGTCCAATACAAAGAGGAAGGCGTAAGGAGAGGAGGAGTATGAGGGACTGATTACCTCATACTCCTCCTCTCCTTACGCCTTCCTCTTTGCATTGGACTGATGAAGCCACTGTGTGGCGAAACGTTTCCTGAATAAAGATTCTCATATGCTGCATAAGTGTCTCAATCTTCAAAGTTTGTAATATTTTGGATATTCAGACTGAAGTATCGTTTAAACCTAACCGGCTTTCCAGACGTTATACACTATCTAAAATGAAATCTTCTCGTTTTTAAACAATTTGTTAGCTGCTGGCTACAAGCGAGATTGATGAATGATTCCCAACTTTACTTTACCACAAGAACAAGGATATATTGGAATCACTGCACTGTCCATAATCCTTCTTGAAGACATCAGAGAGCACCACTTCTAAGACATGGTGATAGCTAACAATACTGACAATCTCCTGGTAGTTAACAGGCAGCATATTATTGTAAATTCTCTCGGATAAACCAGTGGTTGAGGCAGTGATATTGAGCCTGGCACTCGATACATGAGCAGTGTGTGTTGTCTGTAACCTGAATGGGTGATTATTCAAACAGCTGTCTTCTGCAGGGTTATAACAGGTTGTAGTTGCTTTGCTTTTGTGGATCCTCAATCACACATACCATAAGTGAGGTCTGGAGGGATTAGCGAGTACTACAGAGTAAGGTTGTTTGAGAAGCAATGTACACGATCGATTAATTTACATCCCTACTGTTACCGATCTTTGGGACCCCCATGATGAATCTCTTGGTTCTGCATTTAACAGCATAACAACATTGTTAACTTTCTTGAAATTAAACCGATCGGGAAGTAGCTTAGAATCCCAGGATAAGAGGACAGGGTTTTCATATGGGAGGAATAGGAACACAAGAATGCGCTTGGGTTTTCCTGTTTATTTTTTTTATTATGATAATTTTTGTTCTTCCAGTCGCCTTATCTTTTACGATTTCTTTCACAACAAATACTACTCATTGTTTCCATATGTTCTCTGCACAATTTTCCCATCTTGTCTATTTGATTACTAAAATTAACTCGTAATGACACGATTGCTAATTTACCATACCATGGATGGGGTTTGAACCCACGGTCAGAGACTCACAAAACTCCAGACCGTCGCGTTAGCCACTGGACCAGCTAGCTACAATAAGATTCATCCGACTAGGTATATTTATACACCATCTTATTGTAGGCAGCTGGTCCAGTGGCTAACACTACGGTCTTGAGCTTTGACTCTCTGATCGCGGTTTCAAACCCCACCTGTGGTACTGTTTCATGAAATTAAGTTACGGTTCAAGGTTTTTATATAATTATTTGAATGAGCAGATACTTCCGAAGTTTGTATCCCATTTGACGATTTCCAACGTCTTGTGCTTACAAAAACAAAGATATTTTGATAGCTGAAGAAAGTTAGCCTCTAGAACGTACAGCTTCGTGAAAGATATTCCTGGAATTTGTATATATCAGTTAACAGACTACATTCTAAAGAATTAGAAACTTGTGCAGCATTTGGGAATCTTTATTGTGAAAGAGTTTCGCCAACAAGTGGCTCCCTCAGTCCGGTACAGAGATGAAAGGTGGAAGATGAGGAGTTTGAGGGAATCTGTCCCTTAGCCTTGAGTCAATGTATTCATGTCTTTTGAAAAGTTAATCATTCCTTAAACAGTAATTGAAACAAAAGCTGGAAAAAACATTAATACCTAATCAAACGGAAATACATCTCTGCCGTATTTAGATGGTCTGACTAAAACACATTAAGTTGGCAATCTTGTAAGAGCAATCTTTACCTTTTGTTATGATTACTCTTGTCTAAATGGGTTGCAGAAATATTTCCCGTAAATGTTGGGACAGTGTGTTCGTTTCAAGTAAAATATAATGTTGATCATATATGAAAATTTCATGGTTATAATATGTCTTATAGTTTCAAACTTATTAGTTTTGTTGTTACTTGTTTCTCCACTAAACTACTAGTTGATGACCTGCTGGACTTCGATGCACAACACATTCCAAAATACGATCTTACCTAAGCACTAAATATTATAGATTTGATAAAATTTACGTTCTAGATTGTATATTTGTGTTTAATAACAAATTCGACTTATAGAAGTTTGGTATGGCAATGACTAATATTTTGTCTCCTGTATTAAGCAAATTGTACATGGAGTATTTTAAAACCAAAATACTCAAAACATCCATTCTTCTAGTGCCATGCGGTTAAGGTATGTGAGTAATGAACTTTGTGACCATATTATGAGAGTCATGATAACTTTAAACACAGATAGTATGTGGGGTAAATAGTTTAATCTCATTTCAAGATAAATATTATATACCTGGAAATAATCTAAGTCACTGAAGTGAATAAAAGCACCATAATAACTGGCCTGTAAACTAACCGTGAGAAGACAGTCAACCAAAAGGATTTTACAATATTGCGAACTTTCAAAATTAGCAAGAGTTTACTAGGTCCAGGAAGGTTAAATTGTCAAAGACTTTTTTATACAGTATATTAATTCTACGTCTAAGCAAAACAAGTTTCATACATCTTTGTCTGAGATATCATGAAACCTCAACATTACCATGCTCTACTTCTCTCTGATATATATATATATATATATATATATTTATATATATTTATATATATATATATATTTTTTTTTTTTTTTTTTTTTTTCAACAAGTCGGTCGTCTCCCACCGAGGCAGGGTGACCCACAAAAAAGAAAGAAAATCCCCAAAAAGAAAATACTTTCATCATCATTCAACACTTTCACCACACTCACACATTATCACTGCTTTTGCAGAGGTGCTCAGAATATAACAGTTTAGAAGCATATACGTATAGAGATACACAACATATCCCTCCAAACTGCCAATATCCCAAACCCCTCCTTTAAAGTGCAGGCATTGTACTTCCCATTTCCAGGACTCAAGTCCGACTATATGAAAATAACCGGTTTCCCTGAATCCCTTCACTAAATATTACCCTGCTCACACTCCAACAGATCGTCAGGTCCCAAGTATCATTCGTCTCCATTCACTCCTATCTAACACGCTCATGCACGCTTGCTGGAAGTCCAAGCCCCTCACCCACAAAACCTCCTTTACCCCCTCTTTCCAACCCTTTCGAGGACGACCCCTACCCCTCTTTCCTTCCCCTATAGATTTATATGCTTTCCATGTCATTCTACTTTGATCCATTCTCTCTAAATGACCAAACCACCTCAACAACCCCTCTTCTGCCCTCTGACTAATGCTTTTATTAACTCCACACCTTCTCCTAATTTCCACACTCCGAATTTTCTGCATAATATTTACACCACACATTGCCCTTAGACAGGACATCTCCACTGCCTCCAACCGTCTCCTCGCTGCTGCATTTACCACCCAAGCTTCACATCCATATAAGAGTGTTGGTACTACTATACTTTCATACATTCCCTTCTTTGCCTCCATAGATAACGTTTTTTGACTCCACATATACCTCAACGCACCACTCACCTTTTTTCCCTCATCAATTCTATGATTCACCTCATCCTTCATAAATCCATCCGCTGACACGTCAACTCCCAAGTATCTGAAAACATTCACTTCTTCCATACTCCTCCTCCCCAATTTGATATCCAATTTTTCTTTATCTAAATCATTTGATACCCTCATCACCTTACTCTTTTCTATGTTCACTTTCAACTTTCTACCTTTACACACATTCTCAAACTCATCCACTAACCTTTGCAATTTTTCTTTAGAATCTCCCATAAGCACAGTATCATCAGCAAAAAGTAACTGTGTCAATTCCCATTTTGAATTTGATTCCCCATAATTTAATCCCACCCCTCTCCCGAACACCCTAGCATTTACTTCTTTTACAACCCCATCTATAAATATATTAAACAACCATGGTGACATTACACATCCCTGTCTAAGACCTACTTTTACCGGGAAGTATTCTCCCTCTCTTCTACACACCCTAACCTGAGCCTCACTATCCTCATAAAAGCTCTTTACAGCATTTAGTAACTTACCACCTATTCCATAAACTTGCAACATCTGCCACATTGCTCCTCTATCCACTCTATCATATGCCTTTTCTAAATCCATAAATGCAATAAAAACTTCCCTACCTTTATCTAAATACTGTTCACATATATGCTTCAATGTAAACACTTGATCTACACATCCCCTACCCACTCTGAAACCTCCTTGTTCGTCCGCAATTCTACATTCTGTCTTACCTCTAATTCTTTCAATTATAACCCTACCGTATACTTTTCCTGGTATACTCAGTAAACTTATTCCTCTATAATTTTTACAATCTCTTTTGTCCCCTTTCCCTTTATATAAAGGGACTATACATGCTCTCCGCCAATCCCTAGGTACCTTCCCCTCTTTCATACATTTATTAAACAAAAGTACCAACCACTCCAACACTATATCCCCCCCTGCTTTTAACATTTCTGTCATGATCCCATCAGTTCCAGCTGCTTTACCCCCTTTCATTCTACGTAATGCCTCACGTACCTCCACCACACTTACAGTCTGCTCTTCTTCACTCCTAAAAGATGGTATACCTCCCTGGCCAGTGCATGAAATTACCGCCTCCCTTTCTTCCTTAACATTTAAAAGTTCCTCAAAATATTCTCGCCATCTACCTAATACCTCCCTCTCCCCATCTACTAACTCCCCTACTCTGTTTTTAACTGACAAATCCATACTTTCCCTAGGCTTTCTTAACTTGTTTAACTCACTCCAAAATTTTTTCTTATTTTCATTAAAATTTCTTGACAGTGCCTCTCCCACTCTTTCATCTGCTCTCCTTTTGCACTCTCTCACCACTCTCTTCACCTTTCTTTTACTCTCCATATACTCTGCTCTTCTTATAACACTTCTGCTTTGTAAAAACCTCTCGTAAGCTACCTTTTTCTCTTTTATCACACCCTTTACTTCATCATTCCACCAATCACTCCTCTTTCCTCCTGCCCCCACCCTCCTATAACCACAAACTTCTGCCCCACATTCTAATACTGCATTTTTAAAACTATTCCAACCCTCTTCAACCCCCCCACTACTCATCTTTGCACTAGCCCACCTTTCTGCCAATAGTCGCTTATATCTCGCCCGAACTTCCTCCTCCCTTAGTTTATACACTTTCACCTCCCTCTTACTTGTTGTTGCCACCTTCCTCTTTTCCCATCTACCTCTTACTCTAACTGTAGCTACAACTAAATAATGATCCGATATATCAGTTGCCCCTCTATAAACATGTACATCCTGGAGCCTACCCATCAACCTTTTATCCACCAATACATAATCTAACAAACTACTTTCATTACGTGCTACATCATACCTTGTATATTTATTTATCCTCTTTTTCATAAAATATGTATTACTTATTACCAAATTTCTTTCTACACATAGCTCAATTAAAGGCTCCCCATTTACATTTACCCCTGGCACCCCAAAATTACCTACTACTCCCTCCATAACATTTTTACCCACTTTAGCATTGAAATCCCCAACCACCATTACTCTCACACTTGATTCAAAACTCCCCACGCATTCACTCAACATTTCCCAGAATCTCTCTCTCTCCTCTACACTTCTCTCTTCTCCAGGTGCATACACGCTTACTATAACCCACTTTTCACATCCAATCTTTATTTTACTCCACATAATCCTTGAATTTATACATTTGTAGTCCCTCTTTTCCTGCCATAGCTTATCCTTCAACATTATTGCTACTCCTTCTTTAGCTCTAACTCTATTTGAAACCCCTGACCTAATCCCATTTATTCCTCTCCATTGAAACTCTCCCACCCCCTTCAGCTTTGTTTCACTTAAAGCCAGGACATCCAGTTTCTTCTCATTCATAACATCCACAATCATCTCTTTCTTATCATTTGCACAACATCCACGCACATTCAGACTTCCCACTTTGACAATTTTCTTCTTCTTATTCTTTTTAGTAATCTTTACAGGAAAAGGGGTTACTAGCCCATTGTTCCCGGCATTTTAGTTGACTTTTACAACACGCATGGCTTACGGAGGAAAGATTCTTATTCCACTTCCCCATGGATATAAAAGGAAAAGTAATAAGACCAAGAACTATTAAGATAAAATCAAAGAAAACTCAGATGAGTGTGTATAAATAAACGTGTACATGTATGTGTAGTGTGACCTAAGTGTAAGTAGAAGTAGCAAGACGTACCTGTAATCTTGCATATTTATGAGACAGACAAAAGACACCAGCAATCCTACCATCATGTAAAACAATTACAGGCTTTCGTTTTACACTCACTTGGCCAGACGGTAGTATATATATATACATATATATATATATATATATATAATATGGTACAGAAGATTTAAGAGATACATTGTTGATATAAAGGTGGCATATACGGTACATGTTGTTACGTGTGTATCACCGATTATAAGGCGAAAATCTCATCCAGCTCCTCAGAGCTGGGGCGTGTGCCCAAAATGCAGCATGCATTACCCCTATGTATATATGTATATATATAATATATATGTATATATATATAATATATATGTATATATGTATATATATATATATATATATATATATATATATATATATATCAACAAGTCGGCAGTCTCCCACCGAGGCAGGGTGACCCAAAAAGAAAGAAAATCCCCAAAAAGAAAATACTTTCATCATCATTCAACACTTTCACCTCACTCACTACACACAATTAGTTAAAAATTACTGTAAGGAATGATTAATAATGATTAACAAGCACGACAGGTTAATGACCAAGTCACTACTATAACTGGACAATTATTTGACACCATTAAATACATATCTTTCAGCTTAAGAATTACGCAGATAATCACAGCTATGCGGAAAAATAGACATAATGCGATCTTTTATTGACTACATCGCCCACATAGTGGGTTTTATCAAGTCACAAACAGATCTACCGGGGCAAAGAATACATGATTATATATAGGATGGAGAGTCAGGTGGAGAACAGACCTGCAAAGGGATGGGTAAGTAGGTATGTTGTTATGTAGGATAACGATGAAGAAGTTTCCTGGCTAGGGATTCAGCTATGTTGCAAAATCCGTTGTTCTGGTTGAAATTGTTAGATATACAGATGAATGGTGATTGTCAGATCCTGCGGCACTGAGTGTCTTCTTTCCTGCCATGAGTTTTGCGTCTCTGTAGTTGATTAAATGGTTGTGGAAGTTTCGGTATAGAACACAGGCATTCCATTTTGTCGGTATTTTTTTTTTTTACCATTTATCTCTGAGATAATAACTCATAAAAATAACCTGAAAGACAAGTTCCACTGGGACAGTCGAAACACTTTTCTGCCTCACTCACAGATAAACGCAAGGACACCACACTGTGTATGAGACTGGAGATGGGAAGCGGATGAAAGTGGAGGGTGGTACATCTCAGCCCGAGTGGAAGCAATCTGGAGGAACGAGGTAAAAGCGCCTCCCACTCCATGTCAGACGTCTAGGGGCGCAGACAGTTTAAAAAGAGCAGCACCCAGCCTGTCAGACACAACAGTTAGCTGCTGCTAATCTCAATATCAAAGCAAACTCAGTCGAGCTAGGTTAAGTCATAAAAATTCTACAGAAGTGAATGAACTTTCTTGGAACGTCATTCATTTAGTTATCAAGACAAAACTCACAAAATATTGATAACATTATTAGAGAAACAGTATTGAGAACAATGAAAAACAAGCAACCTTAGTTAGCTGATACGACTATGTGAATTATACTAGCTTGCACTGGTCTCTACTGACCCAGCTGGCTTAGGAGAGGCACGCGGACGTCTGCTTACGTACGACCACATGTAACATAGCGAAGAATCACACTAATGCCACAAATATTATCAAAAATTTCTCCCATCAATACACGATACCATCTTATGACATCAATTGATATTATAATGTTTTGTGCACAGAAAGACTACCAAGTAACAATATAAGTTATAAATATACACAAATTCTTTATTAAGGAGGCGTGTGATGTTTTTTCCCCATGATCCCAAGGTCACTGATCGCACTGGGACAAATTGATACTCGTGGCTTATGTCTCTGTACTTGCGAATCTTGTGCTCCTCCCTGTGGTCAGCAGCTCCTCCCTCTCGCCCGACACTGTGATAGATGTAGGTGCCAGCGAGCGTCGACACGCAGGTATAGTCCCATGCTAAGAGCTTGCCGTTCTTCCAACGACAAATAGTGATCCCGTCAGGGCGATTTGGTGGGTTCTGAGTATTGTTGGCTGCTAGTTATCAGGGCTCTCTCTCGCCTGGGCATCCAGCTGTAGCGACGCTTCTCTTTATGAAGTCGTTGACTTCATTGTGTCTTTCATGCTATCCCTTGGTTTTGGAACAGTTAAGACCATGCAGACCATATTAGTCGGCTTGTGTATAGCTGCAAATATACACATATTCCGTGTGAATTGGGGCAGCGAGGCAGAGAGCCCCTGCAATATAGAGAGTCTTAGGGTCGATGCGTGTTCACATTGCTGAAATGGGAACTGTTTGAAGGAAGTCCCCAGAGTGATGTGCACTCATAGCTTGGAGACGGGCAGTCTCCCTGTCTGATGTTACATCCCTAAGCATGCTGGCAAGTACCTTTTCAGTGATGGGATCACCCCAACTTGACTGTTTGTAGGCCAGTGCTGCAACAGAGTTTGGTGCAGGGGCAGCGAGAGTCTCCCATTCAGGAATGACACTGACGTAGCTAGGGTCCTGTATTCCTGATGAGTCACTGAGGTTGTCCAGAAGAATTTGTTTTATTAACTTGTTTGATGCTATGGAAGAGGATAGAAAAACTGCAAGGGCAATCTGGGAGGATCTGCGTACTCCCAAGCGTGATTAGAAGTGAGGTTTGCAACCACTGTCCAGCTTCAAGGGAAAGATTCAATATTCTCTCATGCATGATCTTAAGGAGGTAGTCATTTTCCATGAGTTGCGGACTGCTAAAGGCAAGGGAGCATCTCGGGAAGTAGGTAAGTTTTGGGATGGACAGGCACTTGGTGAGTAGATAGAAGGTATCATGTGTATCAGTGTCTTTCATCCTGCTTTCCATCGTCCTGAGGTCTGAGATTTTCTTTTCTAGGATCAGATCAATAGCACTGGGCCTAAGGGGAGCACCAAGTAGAGTGCTCTTGGCTGGATCAATGACTCGTGTTCCTGGTAAAACAGTACAAATATTCTGGATCATCTATCGATTGTAGAAACTGTTTCACATTTGGTGTGGTTTAAAGATAGGCCCAGGTTCTCTCCCATGTCTGTAATTCTTCTGATTTCCTCTAGAAGAGATTCAGTAATGCCAGCTAGGGTACTATCATCCAAATATCAGATACTGAGCTCACTGGAGAGCACTTCTGTGACTTCCTTGATGACCAGACAGAATAGAAAGGAGGCGAGAGGGTCCCCCTGTTGCACACCCTCACACGAGTCATTTTCACAGTCCCCAAACAATTGTTTAGAAGTCACACTATAACACATTTCTGTGAAGGGATAGAGGGAAGGGAAGTGTCTAGAATCTGCTTGGAGAGCAGCATCCCTTCTGACTGAGTTGAAGGCATCAGGAAACTCCAAAATGATCAAGGCTTTTTCATCTTACATGTTGTTGATGTATACTCGTGCTGCATGGGCAGCTGCTTCACAGCCTTGTTGAATACCAAAACCAACCTGAGTTAGTTTCAACATTGCGGCAGCCACTTGGTTCGTCATTCTTACTGCAGCCTTGGCAACTAAGCGCCGAAGGGTGTTGCCCACTGCAATGAGCCTGATTCCTCCATACTTTTCCAGGAATGCACATAGTAAGGCACCAAAGAAGACGGGTCTAATAGCCTTCGAGACACTGCCAGCAAGGCACTCCTTGGAAAATTTAGTGAATTCAGACAGCAACGTTTCTGAAACATCCTTAAACCGGTGAAACCTACTGCTGATCCCTGTGGGAATGACATAGCAGCTTAATACACATCAGCGTCTTGTAGGGTTAAAAGTTCTTCACCTACTGCAATGTCAAGGATATCAATGTTGGTACTGAGAGCCCTGGGTGGATGTTTGTCCTTCATTTTTTTTATATTTTATTTAAAACATGACATTACAAAAATATAATATATAAAACTCATGTAGAGCTATAACAATAACACAATCCTACCTACAGCTAACATTACACACCACACTTGCAACTCCGGGTGGGTACAAATTCCCCCCACCCCCACCCTGTTCCCTCATCCTATCACTTAACCCAAACCTGTTGGAGCTACCCAACAGAATTACACATATGAACAACACTATCTGCACATCCCTCGAAATACAGCTTAACATAACACCCCTTAAATTAAATTTAAAATGAATACATCAAGGATCTCAATTCTAGATTACGTACACTGAGAAAATAAACACGACACAAATTAACTGTCACAAAGGGGTTGCACATATACACTCGCAAACCTTGCTATATAACATACGTAATATTAAGAAGAATGGGATATCTATATCTTGAACCCTACGTTATACATATTTATTAGAAAAGAAACTGTTTGGTAAAGTGATCTAACGAAAGGACATAAACCAACAAGAAACCTAACAAGGACATAACTTACCTTTTACCTCTGTAACAGGTTCAGATAATGAATTATATAAACATCATTGTATCGAAATTCTTTCAGGTATATATAGTTTACATAGTATTACTGTAACATATGACAAAGGCTCAATACAATAAAAAGAATATTCACAAAAATTATATCAATCACAACCTTCACATTAGTCACTAAACAGAATGACCTACATCATAATCTCAAATAAAACAAGTCAAACTCATCCCCAACTAACCCCCGATACAGGAAATTCTCCAAAACATACATATGTGCCTCACTAAAAACCCTATCTAGTCATTACAAAATAATAAAAGTCATAAGCATTCCTCACCCATCTACAGGATGAGCACATTATATAATGTAAAAATAACTACAGTACAAACAATACAAACTCTCTTCATCAGACCAATGCAGGAAATAAAAGCACAATATACCAAACAAACAATATAGGAGTATCTAATAACAAACAGCCATAACTCACTTTATAAATAATAACAAAATTAACATCTCAAACAGCGATAAACATATCGCACATGAAACATGTCCACAAGCCTGTATACGCAGTCCACATAAAACCCAAATACTCCTACAAGGTCTTACACCTACATTCATACCATCAATCACACTTGGTATATTAAGATGGCCATGACGAGCCCTCAAGCTTCACGTACATACTTGGCATGACAGCCACAAGGTTGAAGCTACATTAACCCCAAAACGTACCATTTCATCTTCTATACCCACATTCACGTCACACTCACCCCCCAGGAGGCGACCCCGCTCTGACCCCCTGACTCCCCTCTCTACATACATAATCCCCCAAAACCTGTACCCTTTACTCACCCTTCTCAATTCACAGGTTCAGGAGAATCCCTAACGTGAGCGTTCTATATCCTTCAGAAAAATCCTGCACCCACCTCCTCCCATACAGTTCCTTGTTACGACACGACACATCCTACGATAAAACGTTACCCCAATTACCCGCCGCCGCGCCTCACAATCCCCTCTCCCCCTCATCACGCACGATATATAAATATAATCCACCATGATATAATCCAAAGCTCTTACAACACCCACGTCTAAACCTCCCACATCTAGGCTTAATGCACGCAGAACCGACACACCAAGGGCCCCCCCACCCTCTGTAACACCCTACTGAACCAACACCTGACACCCTCCAACCCCTCACAAAAATATACTACATGAAATGCCGTCTCATCCCCACCACAGATTCCACACCTCCCGCCCGCTACTACCCTTCTGGTTCTTAGTACCTCTCCCGACGGTAGGATGGGATACATTACCTCTCGCACCCTAGGATTTAACTTCAGCTTGCTAAACCTATACCAAATACTACCCCACGCATACAAGGGGAACAACCCCTCTACTGGGGTGACAATACTCCCTGCAAGCAGCCTACACAAAACCCCTATTCGATTTTTTCTCGGTTCTCTAACCAACATCAAAGCTTGCAAGACGCTTTCACATTCCCTCAACTCAACTCCACCATACAACTTTCCCAACCTATCATGTACTTTTTTCAGCTGCTTTCCCCTCACTCCCTAGCACAAAAACTCCCATTTAATAAACACACATTTAACCCTCCTTCTCAGGTCCATCAACCCCAACCCACCCTGATGCACAGGTAACATTACATCCTCTCTCCTTAGCCAATTGCAACTTGAACCCCACAAGAATTTAAACACCCTTCTCAGAATTCCCACAATCGCCGTCCCTGTTATTGGGAACACGGCCGCTACATGCCACACCATACTATACAATATTACATTTATGACAATCGCTCTTTGCACGAGGGTCAGATGATGAGGTCTTAATCATAGATGATACCACAAATTTTTAAAGACATCACCTGTTTCCTCACAACGTTACATCTCACTCCATCCCACCTACCCATTCGCCCAACCCCATGACCATTGACTTCTCGCTATTTACCTGCATTCCTGTTGCACGTCCAAACAATTGCACAACATCATCCATAACCCCCAGTGACATCCCTTTCCGAACCAGGACGGTTATGTCTTCTACATATACTATTAGTCCAGGCCATACATTCCCTACCTCCACCCCACCCCACTCTTATTACATACACTACATTCAACCATTCTATAGAAGGGGTCCTGAATGCACACAAACAATATTTGTGACATGGGACACCCCTGCCTAAGTCCCCTACCCATTGCAATCTCGTCCCCCAAGCATCCATTTATCTGTACCCACATCTTGGAGCCTTTGTACAAAGTGGTTACCCAATTAACTATTTCTTCCCCATAACCCTGCCTCCTGAGAATAGCCCCCAGTGCTCCCATTTCTACTCTGTCATAGGCTCCCTGCCAGTCTAAAGCCACCAACGCCGCCCCCCCTCCCCCCTTTTGACTCTACAAAACTTCTCAGTATCCCATGACCCTCAATCATTGACCTTACAGGCAACCCAAACTGCGTTTTCGAAACCACTCACCCTACAACACATTTAAACCTATTACCCAAGACTTTAGCAAACACCTTGTAATCTGCACATAGCAGCGATATGGCACGGTACTCCTTGAGGGTGTGCTGCCCCTTACCTTTCGGGACCAACACCACAACTGCTGTTGCTTGCTTCTTCCCCATCTCACCCTTCTCCTTCATCTGATTTAATAACCTGACCATGAAACCCCTTATCAAACCCCAATGTTGTAGATAAAATTCAGCCGGGAGACCGTCTATTCCCGGTGCTTTGCCCCTCCTCATTCCCTTTAATGCCATCTCTGTTTCCTCTTCCGTAATTGCCCCTTCTAATGCCTTCCTATCACTATTCCCTAAATTGCATGTCACATACTCACACACCTTCTCTAAAGCCACGTCCCCCACCCCGCCACTTGTCCAATACGCTTCATACCATTTATCTGCATAAACACACATTCCTTTCGTAGTCCTTATCTCCTGACCTACCCTATAACCTCCCGCCGATTTGTGTACCTCTAACCTTGGGATAGCTGTAACCTGCTGCCTTTGCTGTCACAACACACACGCCGATGGCTTGTTGCCCCATAGCACCTCCTCTAACCCTGCCTGCACCCTCACCGCTGGAAACTCTTTCATTTTGTAACTCCTGCAGTCTCCCCTTAACTCAACAATTTTGTCCATAGGATAGTTGCCCCCTACAGCCCCCTGCCATAACAACCCCTTAGCCTGTCCTCTAAATAGTTTGAAAGTCCATACTTTAAATTATTTATACGTTTACCATCCCTCACGTAATATTTCCTTATCCTTTCCTTAGCGACACAGTCCCACCATATCACGACATCTTCCACCCTTTGTGCTTCCTCACTAAGCTCCTTCCATAGGACAGAAAATCCCCCTAACCCCTCCTCTTCACTCAACACACTTATGTTCAATTTCCAGTAACTCCTGTATATTTCTGCAAGCGCCTTCCACCCTACCTCCACCACCACTGCTCTATGATCCGACAATGCTACCTCGACAGTTTTGAAAGATTGTACTACAACCCCTTGAGAAACATACACTCTGTCTAACCTCGCCGCATATCCTCTCCTAACAAACGTATGCTCTGTCTCCCACACCCCTCCTTCAAGCGGGTCCCATAACCGAATATCCCTCATTAAATCTCTTAGGGTCACAGACACATATCCCGCCCCTTTCGGTTCCACATCGGCCCTCCTAATAACGTAATTCCAGACTCCTCCTACTAGTGCCACCTCCGGTAATGCACATAAGAAAAACACAAGGTCTTCACACACAAACTCCTGTTTCACCTGTGTGATATTCTCTGCAGGCGCATACACGCTTACAAAGGACACACGCTTGCCAAACCACCAACCATCCATGCGCAACAACCTCCCCCATACCCCCTCCCCCCTCACTTCTCTGCAAAACAAACGGGCTCGCCTCCCAAATTAATATACCCACACCTCCTTTTAAATGGGCAGATGGCAGGGTTATCACCTGAAACCCTGCCACATCCAACACCCTACCCTCCTTAAAATTATGCTCCTGAAGGAACACAACATCCACTCTGTATTTATTCAGAAACATTCTAAACCATTCTCTCTTTACACTATTGCACAAACCATAATGTTGAGTGTCATACACCTGAGGCCTTTTAAAGTTTGTACCCCTGCCTCCTCTCTCCACTCTTCCCAGGGGCACCAGAGCTTGTAGTTCCACTTGTCACCTTCACACTTCCCTCTCTCCTCCCCTTTCTTTTGGTGCCTCCTGTCCTGGCCACCACTACCTTCACCCTCCACCCAAATCTGCTTCCCAGGCCGCTGCGCTGGCTTTAGGACATCATCTGAATCCGACACAGCAGCCCTCTTCCTCGTGACGATCACATCCTCCATAGCTTGGTCTGGGGATGCCTCACGATGGACCTCTACTTCCACTGTACATTGATTCATTGAGCCCGGTGATACCTCTGCCACACTGTCAATCCCTTTGTCCATGTGGTTCACCAGTCGTTGAAGCACCACAGCCGTCAAGTCGTTGTCAACTACCCGCTCAGGTGCAACCGTCTCCTCAGGCGGTGACATCGACTTTAACACTTCAGCCAATTCCTCCTCAATTTCCAACACTTCCTCCTGTACTTTCTGCTCATCACTAGCTGCTGGAAGAGTCTCTGGGCCAGTTAACTGGTCGAGGGCCTCACTTTCTCCCCCAGCCATATACGCCTCATCCACTGTCTTGCTCCATAGACGACCACGCCCTCCCTCACGTCGTTGTTCTCTACCTGCTTCCTCCATTGCAGGAGAAGATGCCTCCACCTCTGGGCCAGGCGCTCGTTGCCTTTTCCCACTCACCACTGCTATGTGATCATATTCCCCACATGGGCGGCATGCACGTCTTTGCCCAGCGTATGAAACCATGAATTCCTGTAGGTACACGTAAGATGGTATGGGGTGTCGCAGTGTCATTTTTAGGTTAAAAGTGCCTTCTGGCAGACCTGCATAGGCTCCCGTCACCCATGTACCATGCTGGGCCGAATGAACTGTCCCATATTTCACAAAAACTCTTCTAATATCTGCCTCATCAGCCTCGAAGGGAACGTTATGAAGCTTGATCCATGTGTAGTGCCTGGATACGTCAATCATCCTCACACGAACAGCTGGCGTAGCATCAAGACTTACGTCCTGAAAACGATTGACCATCGATTCGTAGACTGTTGTTGTGAGCAATTTCACAAAAATTCTGTGAGCTTCATTTAAAGCTACCCCGTATAACTCTCTATCCTGAATGCTATACGTCTCCCTGATAATCTTGGGTAGTAATATTTGCTCCAAAACAGGCGATGTTGCCCCTCAGAGAAGCTCTATTTCGACAGTGTTAATCCAGCGTCTATGAAGGACGCCATGTTGGCTAATGGTAGTTCTCCTGGTTTGACAGCAGAGGTGCGGCAAGCACCACCTCACACCACAGCAGCCAGGCAACTGAGGAGCGTCTGTCCAGGAGGTCCACTCAGCCCGGAAGTGAAGAGGACAATGTTTGTCCTTCAGGGCTTGTGCTGTAATGACGTCCTTATGAGCAATGGTATCCTCACTGGTTATAAGCCTCAGTGCTCCAAAAGTATTAACCTCTTCTATTTTTTCCTAGTGCTAAACATTGTGGTCATAGGCAGTGAGCGTCGATGGGCATCACTGCATGCCTTATTGCATCTGGACTTATACTGCAACACAGGAGACATCACTGTGGCTGAGCTGTGACATAACAGGGTACAGTCTCCTCTGGAACAGTGAAGCAGTCATCAAAGGAATCGCTGCAAGTTTCATTCAGTCTGGCTCACAACCTGATGGTGCCCTCGAGTGAGGTGTCGTCAGTACTTGGCAACTGGGCAGGACTTCTTCTGGCAAGCGATTCAAGAGGAAATTTCTTGACTGGTGCTGTTGCTGGGGCTGTCGCTGCCGGCGAGCGTGGAGTGAGTCGTGGCAGAGACAACTTGGCGAAACATCTGGGAGTCGTAACAGCATACACCATACTGCAGTGAGCAGGCTAGCAGTCAGTGACATCATCTTTGTGCAGGCTGCTCACTGAAGCTATGACACAAAGCTGACACAGCGCCTGCCGTCGGGGTCTAACTGCGTCTTGATGAGTGTCATTCTCTCGGCAGTTGGAGTTATAGCAGAGGTTAGTCTAAGCATCCCCAGACTTGTTTCTCTACATATAACTGTACTCTGAAGGCCAGGAGGTGAAGTGAAAGAAATCTCGATGTGAATTGTAGCAAGTGCGATTCTGCAGGGCATCACGAGCGGCGAACATAAAAAGCTTTCTATACAAGATGCTCAGACGCTCCGGCTGACTAATATCAGCTGTCAAACGTATGGGTCACACTGGGTGACAAGTAACATGAGGTGCTACACAGTGGTCTGGGGTCAAGAACGCACAGGACACATGGAAACTGCACACACACCCGCACTGCACATGCAGTACTAAATGGCTTACACTAGCAAATTACGCTTTTCTGTGCAAAAATCGACACAGTGAGACTGTTATAATATGCTTTCATTTGAGCTGCCATCTTTCTCTCGACGTGCCGTTTGTGTCAAAACAAACTCAGTGAGACTATTGTAGCATGCTGGCATTTGAGCTTCTGTCGTCCTCTCGACGTGCCGTTTGTGTTGAAACAAACTCAATGAGACTATTATAACATGCTTTCATTTGAGCTGCCGTCTTGCTCTCGACGTGCCGTTTGTGTTGAAACAAAATCAATGAGACTATTATAATATGCTTTAATTTGAGCTGCCGTCTTCCTCTCGACGTGCCGTTTGTGATGAAACAAACTCAGTGACACTATTGTAACATGCTTTCGTTTGAGCTGCCATCTTCCTCTCACCATGCCGTTTGTGTTGAAGCAACAATGGAGAGACTGTTGTGATATGCTGGCTCTTGAGCTGCCGTCTACTTCTCAACCTACTGCTTCTTCTGAAGTGAACATAGTGAGACTATTGTAATATGCTACATTACCACCACTCTGTCTCTGCATTCGGCAGAGCACAGCTAACGAGTGATTTACCCCAAGATCCACGATATACTCCCTCGCCTCCTCTTGGAGTGCAAAGGACGAAAACTCCAGCCTTTGAGGGAGAAGTCTTAGTGGATCGCAGTGAGGATGCTGCTCTGCCACCTACAACACCCTGACCAGTAAGCAAGTCATCTACAAGCGATTCAGTACGGCACATCAGCATTTGGGTGTTCTGTATTTGGAATGGGAGACCCGGCACTCAATTCCATTAGTCACGGCTCCCGCGGGCTAACCTTGCTTGGGTCTATTCTGCAAACCATTGGAGCGGCACCGCACGTCTCAAGTGTGACCTTCCCAATGCAAACCGTATGACAATATCATTGCTTCTCCAGCTGGGAGGCTGCCTTAGAGGCTTTCAGGCATAATTCCACAGACATAGCCTCGCTCCACTGGCCCATCGACCAAGAGTGGAACCATTGGTCCGGACCTGCTGTACCTCTCGTACTGAGCGGCACTGCTGTCGCAACGACACACCTTTAACAGCAGGTTAAAACTAACTTGTCTCACGACGGCCTAAACCCAGCTCACATTCCCTATTGGTGGGTGAACAATTCAACGCTTGGTGAATTCTGCTCCACAATGATAGGAATAAACCCGTAAACATTGGTGTCAGAGGTGCCTAGCAGCAGGCGTGTTTGCCCGGGGAGAGGAAGGAAGAGGAATGAAGTCGTCTTCACTTCATCATCCCACACAAGAAGCATCCATCTCTTAACGAGTTATCCTGATGTCGTGTCTACACGTTTCAGCATCCAGACACAGGTACAAGCAGGATTTGGCCGAAATTTACCGAATTTCTTAGAGAATTGCAAGTGGAGTCCCTGTGACTCCACGCCACAGCATCCCACCGCTGCCACCAATGTTTACAGGATTATTGGTGTTTCTTGCAGAACGGGGTTCAATGATAAGGCTTCTGAGGCTCCTTACTTTATTTGCAATGTCGTGGGGTATACAGACAGTGTGTTAAGTGCCCATGGCCCTGGAGGGCCATTCCCGTGAGAGAGAGAGGACTAGACCTTGTTGACTGAGAAAAGGCTGCTGAGAGAGTGAGGTAGAGGCAGGGGTGGGCAGGCTGGCATGCCCACCGAGAGGCCTGGCCTCTGGTGAAAACTACGGGAATTAGGCATGTAGGCTCAATGGCTACATAGGTACCTTACCTTCTTCCATACATTTATTAAATAACAACACTAACCACTCCAAAACTAAATTCCTACCTGATTTTATCTTTATCTTATCATTTCCAGCTGCTTTACCCCCTTTCATTCTATTCACTGCCCCATGCACTTTCCCCACACTCACAACTTTTATAAGACGTTATTCCTCCTTGCCCAATTCTCGAAATCACAGCCTCCATGTATATATATATATATATATATATATATATATATATATATATATATATATATATATATATATATATATATATATATATATATATATATATATATATATATATATATATATATATATATATATATATATATATATATATTTATATATATATATATATATATATATATATATATATATATATATATATATATATATATATACATATATATATATATATATATATATATATTTATATATATATATATATATATATATATATATATATATATTTATATATATATATATATATATATATATTTATATTATATATATATATATATATATATATATATATATAAATATATATATATATATATATATATATATATATATATATATATATATATATATATATATATATGCAATAAGATCACAGTAAACAGGTGATTTTCGAATATGCAAAACAACCACTCTGAAAGAATAGAGAAATTCCTAGCGCTTTCGTGACTACTCACATTATCAAGGAACTATGAAAGTAAAGCATCCAAGGAAGCTATATAAGGGGTCTGGCCAACAGCTCACTATCAGATCCCACAACGGTTAAACACCTGACGCGCGCCGGCCCAACTGGACGGGTCCTTTGCACAACTCACCAACAAACAATTCTACCCAAGAAAATTTAAAAATTATTATTTGTCCAGTGTATTATTAAATTCTTCCCAAATTTTATTAATTATAAATGGATCTAATTTATATAAACCAAAGGAAATATTCATATTATTGTCAAAACTGCTTTTTATGAAACAAGATTCAATTATATTCCTGTCGACCATGGACTTGCTTGATACTACTTTCTCTGGTGTAAATGATGAAAAAATAACCATCCAATTGATTTTCAAAAAGTTGAAAAAGTAGTATCAAGCAAGTCCATGGTCAACAGGAATATATATATATATATATATATATATATATATATATATATATATATATATATATATATATATATATATATATATATATATATATATATATATATATATATAGGATGGGGTCCACCTCTGGTGTAAATTGTGGGACCCATAGCCTCGGAGAAGTGGATAAAAAGGCTTCAAGGAAGAATATTTGGATTTCTTCCTGAAGCCATTTGAATATTCCACTTCCCCTACCACCCCATCTTTTAAACTATTTTTTTTTACCAATAGGAATATTTTATTACATAATATGGCACAGAAGATTTAAGAGATACATTGTTGATATAAAGGTGGCATATATATATATATATATATATATATATATATATATATATATATATATATATATATATATATATATATATATATATATATATATATATATATATATATATATATATATATATATATATATATATATACATGTTGTTACGTGTGTATCACCGATTACAAGGCGAAAATTTCATCCAGCTCCTCAGAGCTGGGGCGCGTGCCCAAAATGCAGCATGCATTACCCCTTTGAAAAGCCGCGCTGAGCCGCTGGAACAGAAAACTAGCTGCCCTGGGATCCCTAGTTACCCTGATGAGTCTTTTTCCCAGCTCCTTAAGGAAATTAGATGCACTCTTTCCCCATGAGCCAAGGATCTCTGAGCCTATGGGAACAAACATATAATGATGGGCAAGTTCTCCATATTTTCTAGACTTTTGGGACTCCCTAAAGCTGGCAGCTGCCCCTCCTTCCTCCCTGGTGTATTGGAGATAGGTATCAGCCAAGGTAGATGCACATGTATAGTCCCACACCACCTGCTTCCCATCTGTCCTGGCTTGAAGGGTGATACCATCTGGACGCTTCTGGCTGCCATCAGATCTGCATAGTTGGGGTGGCTCCCTTACTGCTGGGCATCCAGCTATTGTGAGGCTCCTCTTGATAATGTTATTAACCTCCTCATGTCTTGCAATCTTTCCCTCGGATTTACGGCACACAAGACCATGGTACCCGAATCGGTCTGCTGCTTCACTGCCACAAATACACCTGTGTTCGGCGAGAATAGGGGCGGCAAGTCGAAGGGCAACACCGATGCGGATGGTCTGTGGGTCGAGGCGTGTGCCAAGGCTGGAGTTGGGAACAGCCAACAGAAAGTCCCCAGCATGAGGGGCTCTCACTGCCAGCAGGCGGGCTCTATCCTTCCCTGACACACTCTGAAGCATCGTTGAGGCTATATTTTCCACTATTGGACCATCCCAGTGCGATTGTTTGTAGTTGTTGGGGGGAGCAGGTCTGGTTTCTGAGCCCGTTAGATTATCCCAGATCATTGCTCCGTCATATATAAAGGATGGGGTCCACCTCTGGTGTAAATTGAGGGACCCATAGCCTCGGAAAAGTGGATAAAAAGGCTTGAAGGATGAATATTTGGATTTCTTCCTGAAGCCGTTTAAACATTCCACTTTCCCTACCACCCCATCTTTTCATATTTTTTTTTTACCAGTAGGAATATTTTATTACATAATATGGTACAAAAAATTTAAGAGATACATTGTTGATATATAGGTGGCATATACGGTACATGTTATTACGTGTGTATCACCGATTATAGGGCGAAAATTTCATCCAGCTCCTCAGAGCTGGGGCGTGTGCCCAAAATACAGCAGGCATTACCCTTTTGAACAGCCGCACTGAGCCGTTTGAATAGAAAACTAGCTGCCCTGGGATCCCTAGTTACTCTGATGAGTCTTTTTCCCAGCTCTTTAAGGAATTTAGATGCATTCTTTCCTCATGAGCCAAGGGTCTCTGAGCCTATGGGAACAAACGTAATGATGGGCAAGTTCTCCATATTTTGTAGACTTTTGGGACTCCCTGAAGCTGGCAGCTGCCCCTCCTTCCTCCCTGGTGTATTGGAGATATGTATGAGCCAAGGTAGAGGCACATGTATAGTCCCACACTACCTGCTTCCCATCTGTCCTGGCTTGAAGGGTGATACCATCTGGACGCTTCTGGCTGCCATCATATCTGCATAGCTGGGGTGGCTCCCTTACTACTTGGCATCCGGCTGTTGTGAGGCTCCTCTTGATAATGTTATTAACCTCCTCATGTCTTGCAATCTTTCCCTCGGATTTACGGCACACAAGACCATGGTACCCGAATCGGTCTGCTGCTTCACTGCCACAAATACACCTGTGTTCGGCGAAAATAGGGGCGGCAAGTCGAAGGGCAACACCGATGCGGATGGTCTGTGGGTCGAGGCGTGTGCCAAGGCTGGAGTTGGGAACGGCCAACAGAAAATCCCCTGCATGATGTGCTCTCACTGCCAGGAGACGGGCTCTATCCTTCCCTGACACACTCTGAAGCACTGTTGAGGCTATATTTTCCACTATTGGACCATCCCAGTGCGATTGTTTGTAGTTGTTGGGGAGAGCAGGTCTGGTTTCAGAGCCCGTTAGATTATCCCAGATCATGGCTCCGTCAATGAACTTTTGGTCCTGGACTCCAATCTTGTCCCTAAGATGTTCAGAGAGAATCGCTGCTACAATCCCTCTGGATGCAACACATGAGGGCAGAAAAGCTGGTAGCACAATCTGTGATGACTTGCGGACACCAATGCCTCCTAGTATGACTGGAAGTCCAACTTGGTTCCATTGCTCAGGATACTGTCATATTTGTGCAGTATAGTGTTATCATATGAAGGTGCACATATTAGGAAACATGTTAACCTGGGAAGACTCAAGCACTTTGTGAGAAGGTACAAGGCATTTTGGGTGTCAAGATTCCCTATTCGTTGTTCCATTCTCCTCAACTCTTCCAATTTCTCCCTGAGAATTCTGTCAATGGCATCGCTTCCCAGAGGTGCTCCAAGCAAGATGCTATTCGTAGGGGCAATGACTGATGCTCTTGGTAGTTTGGGTCTCACTGCATTTATCACTTGCTGACTGACTGAGATGATTTCACATTTGGATGGATTCAGCTACACAGTAGAGAAATGGTGCAAGAGGATCCCCTTGCTGGACACGCTCTGATTATGTGATTTCATGCTGTCCAAACAGGAGCATTGATTCCTTGCTATATTCAGCTGAAACAAAAGGGAAAAGACCAGGGAAATGTTCTTGTACCGCTGCTAATACCACGTCTCTTTTCAGGAGATTAAATGTATTCTTGAAGTCTAATTTTACCACTGCATTGTTCTCAGGCAGGGAGTTGATATACGCTCTTGTTGCATGAACCGCTGCTTCACTTCCTTGAGAGACCCCAAAGCCAAGCTGGTTTGGTTGAAGCATCATGGCTGCCTCTGGGCGAATGCTTCAGACAGCAGCTATGGAAACAAGGTGGTGAAAAGTGTTGCCTACTGCAATTGCCAAAATTCCTCCATCCTTCTTTTTAAGTGTACAAAGTGATGCACCAAAAAAAAAAAAAGGTTTAATTTCATCAGGAATCTGACCAGCCAGTTGACGAACCTTGTGATCTCTGAAAGCAGTGTCTCTGCAATCTCCCCAGTAACTGGATAACTGGATTAACCATTTCTTTTAAATGCTGTGGCCTTATTTCAGTGTAACCTCCAGCAGAGCCAGATGGGAACGGCATTATTGCGTTGTAAATGTCCGAGTCTTCCTCAGTCAATGGTTCCACAGTGGGGACAGAGGTGTTGGAACTGTTGGTGCCCCTGGTTTCCCTGGCAGGGTGGTTTCCTCTAAGTGCTTCTGCCGTGTCAGCATCCCTGGGGGCATCTGTATCTTCACTGGTAATAATTCTGATTTCCCCCACTGTGTTTCCTTCTTCAATTTTCTTGCTCACCTGGACTCTGAATTTTTCGCTGTCAGTGGAGTGAGTGGGGGTTCTGCCTCTACCGTTTTTGTATTGACAGGGAAGGTGAATGAGGTTATCAGCTCTAGGAAAGTCTTCCAAGGATTCAATGATCATTAAAGCTAGTCTTTCCCCTTCTTTCTGGCATAACTAAGCAGACATTGACAAAAAGTAGCCAGTTGTGCCATGCCTTGATGGTTGGTGGAACATTTAGGATAGTGGAACTATTGTTTACTTTACATATATATATGCATATATATATATATATATATATATATATATATATATATATATATATATATATATATATATATATATATATATATATATATATATACATATATATATGTATATATACATACATATAACATATTCCAACATTAAGTGCCTACTTAACATCTTATTGTTTAGCAGGGGTGTAGACTAAGACATCTGGCTAGTGATCTGCTCACGGTTTGAGATTACTGCCAATCTTAATGTTTTTTGCTTTATAATCATTTGTTTCCATGGTTTCATTGATATTTGTAATGTTCCTTAAAGCCGGCAATAATAGGAAGAGTCATACATTTCTCCACATCATCATCGGAATTGCAATGTCTACTATGGGAGAAATATTCCCTGCAGACTTTTGACTTGGGTTATACCATTGTTCCTAGACTCACCACTACCTGCAAACTTCCTCTGGAGTCTGAAACAATCTGTGATAGCACAGAGTGATGCCCCATAAATGAGGGGCTTAACGGTCTTCGGGACACTGCCTGTGATTCACACATTCGTATATCTGGTGACCTCAGAAAGGATTTCTGAAATATTAAATGATAGATTGAGCATTTATTTAATGTGTCGTGGTCAAAAACTGTGAAATGACCTGTTGTTAGCGTTTAGGGTGTCATATGTGCTTTATACTTATCTGATTCTTGAAGCGTTAAGTCCTGTACTCCTGTTGCATTGCCAAGAAGGTCAATGTTTGTGTTTGGATCTCTGGGCGGGTGTTTATCTGATAGAGCTCATGCTCTAGAAATTAGCCTAATTGTTTTAGTAGTATTTATCTCTTCAACTTCATTTCTGATTTGGGCTTTGATTTTAAAGAGTTCGGATATTCTTTTTAATATATATCTAAGGCGGTGTTTTTTCACACTATACGGATGATGGATGAGGTTATCATCTCTAAGGAGTAAATTTATTGACTTAATAACATATGGTGCTAGGGAAATGTTCCTCCTGGGTGAGATTAGAAGGAAAGCATTACAAAAAAGCAGTTGTTTGATGGAGCATCATAGACATTTTCAAATCGGTGATTTTGGTAGTGACTTGAAGATGAGCTGCCTCAGGGACTTGTGGGAGCGTTGTAGCAAACGTTAATTTGATAGCAGCCCTAAAAATCTCAGTTGACGTGATGTCTATATTGAGGGGCTGTTGCTTTCAACTGGAGACCACCAGGTACCTGTACAACCAAAAGAATTGCGCTTGTTTATATGAACGATACCACTTGCTGGGTTGAGAACACACTTTACCGCATACCTGGCAAGTACCCCTTGCTCAAGTGTCATTATGCCGGCCATGGCTACAAGGACCCTGGAGTTTAAAAAGGCTTGAAATATTGCTAAACTAGCTGGCGTGAGGAAACTTACACACACAGGATGGGTAAGTGTGACAAGGACACACATTACATCTGCCTGGCCTTTATTAATAAAGGAAAGAGAAGGGGCTAGACTGTCTCATGTACGGGCTCCTTGAGAGGATGGAGCTGTGGTTTTACCAGTCACATATTACTCCATTCCTAGAGTTACTTAGACAGAAGAGCGTATTGGAATATTTCGTCATTGCCTCAGCACATACATACACAACAATATTGAGTCTGATGCATATTTAAAGGCAAATAACTAAGAGTTCATACAAAATAAAATCAACCCTCTTGTGGCTATGCTTCGAACTAATACCTAAAAATACCTAAAGAGAAGTGACCAAACCCAGTTGTCCACAAGTTATTTACAATGAAGGAACAATGATTTTACCACTCATATACTACCCAATCCCTGGATTTCATTCTTATATTTACGTAAAGTGCTAAATCCATGTGACATTCAACACATGGATTGGTGAAAGTTCGCTCGACTATCGATCCGGTAATCGTGAAGACTCACAACTCACGCAGCCAGACCTCTTAACAACAAACACACAGCAGTGATGACATGCTGAACCACCAGCTCCTTATAAGGATGGAGTGATGGAGTTACCCAAAACACTGAGCTCCATCCCTGGAGCCTCTCTGACTGGGTGATATAACAGAAATATTTCGTCATGACCCCAGCCTATATATACAACACTGTGAGGTTTTCGATATGTTCATGTATTCAGATAACACCGAATTCCTATGTCAAACAGTCAACCCTCTTTTGGCTGAAATTCAAACCCATACCATTCCTGCCTGACAGTTTCTAAACAACTGAAGAGAAGTGACCAGACCTCCGATCACAGACCTTTAATTATATCACAGAATGGTTGTGACTCGAACCCATGTCAGGGAGTCCTAGAAGTCCCAGGCCCATGAGCTATGCACTGGGCCAGCTGGCTCTAATATGATTCATTCAACTAGGTATATTTCTATACACCATAGGAGAGTTAACATGCTCCTCAATAACAACAACTTCAAGTTTTTGTAAAAGAATCCCACACCGGCATGGCTTTAGCTTGCTCTAACTTTAGTCATTTTAAAGCCCACATAATGACTGAAGGAACTGTAACAACGCCCGTTCTGTGATTTGCTTTCAATCATTTTATTATGATTTTGTGAGTTATGATGAGTTCTGCATATCGATGAAGTGATGGTTTTCACCCCTCACACCCGGAGCAATTAATATTGGGTATTATATAAGAATATTTCATCATCGTCCCAGAATATGCACAAAATAATGTGGAGTTTTAAGGTTATTCAATGATTCCAAAAGAAGCAAGTATATATTAAAAAAAGCCAACCATTTTGTGACTATGGTTCAAACCTACGACGTACCTCTGTACATAAATTTAAATTTGCGGTTTCAATATTTAGGAAGGATCACTTTATGCAAGACTTTTACAGACTCATGATATTCTCTTCACCTTTCATAACGCAGCTCTTTTTACGGGCATTGAATTTCTTTTCAATAAATTTTATAGTCTCTTATCCTCCTCCTCCTTCTCCTTCTTCCTTGTCTCTGCTCCTTAAAATAATATACTTTCCTCATTCTTCTTCTACAATTTCTCTTCTTCTATTCGTCTTTTCTCTTCTTCTTTGTTGTTCTCATTCTCATATAATCCAGTCGCTGTCTACTCCACCTTATCCTTCAATTATCACTTGTGCTGTTCCTTTCTTTAATTTCTTTCTGACCAACTCTTTCAGTTATTACTTTTCATCTGTTTTCCATCATTATTTGTCCGGCTCCTTCTATACCCTTCCATCATTACCTGTCCTGCTTCTACTGTTCCCTTCTATTATTATCTGTCCTGCTCCTTCTGCTCCATTCCATCATTACCTGTCCTGCTCATATTGTTCCCTTCCATCATTACCTGTCCTGCTGTAGATGAATGGTTCACAGAACCGACACGTTGATAAATTAGACACATGTACAACTCTTGGGTATCTTTATTATATATTAAGGAAACGTTTCGCCACACAGTGGCTTCATCAGTCCATACACAGGAGAAGCTTGAAGAAGAGGAGGAGAATGAGGTAATCTGTGAACCATTCATCTACAGTCCTGTCAGACACTGCAACTTCTTGCTATCTTAATACTTGGGAATTCTTCGCTTGCCTAACCCTTGGGCACGACCTACTTCCACATTGGGCAAATGTGACACCACCTAAGACTGTTGCATCTCTCCTGCATACGGTTTATCAGCTCCTTCGTCTCTCATATGCCGTACTCTATTCAAGATTGATGGAATGACGACATCGACTCAAGGTTGAGGGACTGATTACCTCATTCTCCTCTTGTTCTTCAAGCTTTTCCTCTGGACTGATGAAGCCACTGTGTGGCGAAACGTTTCCTTAATAAAGATACCCAGGAGTTGTACATATGTCTAATTTATCCACCTGTCCTGCTACGACTGTTCCCTTCCATCATTACCTGTCCTGCTTCTACTGTTCCCTTCTATTATTATCTGTCCTGCTCCTTCTGTTCCCTTCCATCATTACCTGTCCTGCTCATATTGTTCCCTTCCATCATTACCTGTCCTGCGGTAGATGAATGGTTCACAGAACCGACACGTTGATAAATTAGACACATGTACAACTCTTGGGTATCTTTATTATATATTAAGGAAACGTTTCGCCACACAGTGGCTTCATCAGTCCATACACAGGAGAAACTTGAAGAAGAGGAGGAGAATGAGGTAATCTGTGAACCATTCATCTACAGTCCTGTCAGACACTGCAACTTCTTGCTATCTTAATACTTGGGAATTCTTCGCTTGCCTAACCCTTGGCCACGACCTACTACCTGTCCTGCTCCTACTGTTCCCTTCCATCATTACCTGTCCTGCTCCAACTGTTCCCTTCCATCATTACCTGTCCTGCTCCTACTGTTCCCTTCCATCATTACCTGTCCTGCTCCAACTGTTCCCTTCCATCATTACCTGTCCTGCTCCTACTGTTCCCTTCCATCATTACCTGTCCTGCTCCAACTGTTCCCTTCCATCATTACCTGTCCTGCTCCTACTGTTCCCTTCCATCATTACCTGTCCTGCTCCAACTGTTCCCTTCCATCATTACCTGTCCTGCTCCAACTGTTCCCTTCCATCATTACCTGTCCTGCTCCTACTGTTCCCTTCCATCATTACCTATCCTGTCCTTTCCCTTCCATCATTACCTGTCCTGCTCCAACTGTTCCCTTCCATCATTACCTGTCCTGCTCCAACTGTTCCCTTCCATCATTACCTGTCCTGCTCCTACTGTTCCCTTCCATCATTACCTGTCCTGCTCCAACTGTTCCCTTCCATCATTACCTGTCCTGCTCCAACTGTTCCCTTCCATCATTACCTGTCCTGCTCCAACTGTTCCCTTCCATCATTACCTGTCCTGCTCCAACTGTTCCCTTCCATCATTACGTGTCCTGTCCTGCTCCTACTGTTCCCTTCCATTATTGCCTGTCCTGCTCCTACTGTTCCCTTCCATCATTACCTGTCCTGCTCCAACTGTTCCCTTCCATCATTTCCTGTCCTGCTCCTACTGTCCCCTTCCATCATTACCTGTCCTGCTCTTACTGTTCCCTTCCATCATTACCTGTGCTGCTCCAACTGTTCCCTTCCATCATTACCTGTCCTGCTCGAACTGTTCCCTTCCATCATTACCTGTCCTGCTCCAACTGTTCCCTTCCATCATTACCTGTCCCGCTCCAACTGTTCCCTTCCATCATTACCTGTCCTGCTCCTACTGTTCCCTTCCATCATTACCTGTCCTGCTCCAACTGTTCCCTTCCATCATTACATGTCCTGCTCCAACTGTTCTCTTCCATCATTACCTGTCCTGCTCAACTGTTCCCTTACTGTTCCCTTCCATCATTACCTGTCCTGCTCCAACTGTTCCCTTCCATCATTACCTGTCCTGCTCCAACTGTTCCCTTCCATCATTACCTGTCCTGCTCCTACTGTTCCCTTCCATCATTACCTGTCCTGCTCCTACTGTTCCCTTCCATCATTACCTGTCCTGCTCCAACTGTTCCCTTCCATCATTACCTGTCCTGCTTCAACTGTTCCCTTCCATCATTACCTGTCCTGCTCCAACTGTTCCCTTCCATCATTACCTGTCCTGCTCCAACTGTTCCCTTCCATCATTACCTGTCCTGCTCCAACTGTTCCCTTCCATCATTACCTGTCCTGCTCCAACTGTTCCCTTCCATCATTACCTGTCCTGCTCCTACTGTTCCCTTCCATCATTACCTGTCCTGCTCCAACTGTTCCCTTCCATCATTACCTGTCCTGCTCCAACTGTTCCCTTCCATCATTACCTGTCCTGCTCCTACTGTTCCCTTCCATCATTACCTGTCCTGCTCCTACTGTCCTGCCCAACTGTTCCCCATCATTACCTGTCCTGCTCCAACTGTTCTCTTCCATCATTACCTGTCCTGCTCCAACTGTTCCCTTCCATCATTACCTGTCCTGCTCATCATTACCTGTCCTGCTCCAACTGTTCTCTTCCATCATTACCTGTCCTGCTTCATCATTAACTGTTCCCTTCCATCATTACCTGTCCTGCTCCAACTGTTCCCTTCCATCATTACCTGTCCTGCTCCAACTGTTCCCTTCCATCATTACCTGTCCTGCTCCAACTGTTCCCTTCCATCATTACCTGTCCTGCTCCACTACTGTTCCCTTCCATCATTACCTGTCCAACTGTTCCCTTGCTCTGCTCCAACTGTTCCCTTCCATCATTACCTGTCCTGCTCCTACTGTTCCCTTCCATCATTACCTGTCCTGCTCCTACTGTTCCCTTCCATCCTGTTCCCTTCCATCATTACCTGTCCTGCTCCTACTGTTCCCTTCCATCATTACCTGTCCTGCTCCAACTGTTCCCTTCCATCATTACCTGTCCTGCTCCAACTGTTCCCTTCCATCATTACCTGTCCTGCTCCAACTGTTCCCTTCCATCATTACCTGTCCTGCTCCTACTGTTCCCTTCCATCATTACCTGTCCTGCTCCAACTGTTCCCTTCAATCATTACCTGTCCTGCTACTGTTCCCTTCCATCTGTTCCCTGCTCCAACTGTTCCCTTCGATCATTACCTGTCCTGCTCCAACTGTTCCCTTCCCTTGCTCGAACTGTTCCCTTCCATCATTACGTGTCCTGCTCCAACTGTTCCCTTCCGTCATTTCGTGTCCTGCTCCTACTTTTCCCTTCCCTCATTACCTGTCCTGCTCCAACTGTTCCCTTCCATCATTACCTGTCCTGCTCCAACTGTTCCCTTCCATCATTACCTGTCCTGCTACTACTGTTCCCTTCCATCATTACCTGTCCTGCTCCAACTGTTCCCTTCCATCATTACCTGTCCTGCTCCAACTGTTCCCTTCCATCATTACCTGTCCTGCTCCTACTGTTCCCTTCCATCATTACCTGTCCTGCTCCAACTGTTCCCTTCCATCATTACCTGTCCTGCTCCCTTCCATCATTACCTGTCCTGCTCCAACTGTTCCCTTCCACATTACCTGTCCTGTTCCCTTCCATCATTACCTGTCCTGCTCCAACTGTTCCCTTCCATCATTACCTGTCCTGCTCCAACTGTTCCCTTCCATCATTACCTGTCCTGCTCCTACTGTTCCCTTCCATCATTACCTGTCCTGCTCCAACTGTTCCCTTCCATCATTACCTGTCCTGCTCCTACTGTTCCCTTCCATCATTACCTGTCCTGCTCCTACTGTTCCCTTCCATCATTACTGTTCCCTTCCATCATTACCTGTCCTGCTCCATTAACTGTTCCCTTCCATCATTACCTGTCCTGCTCCAACTGTTCCCTTCCATCATTACCTGTCCTGCTCCAACTGTTCCCTTCCATCATTACCTGTCCTGCTCCAACTGTTCCCTTCCATCATTACCTGTCCTACTCCAACTGTTCCCTTCCATCATTACCTGTCCTGCTCCTACTGTTCGCTTCCATCATTACCTGTCCTGCTCCAACTGTTCCCTTCAATCATTACCTGTCCTGCTCCAACTGTTCCCTTCAGTCATTACCTGTCCTGCTCCAACTGTTCCCTTCCATCATTACCTGTCCTGCTCCAACTGTTCCCTTCCATCATTACCTGTCCTGCTCCTACTGTTCCCTTCCATCATTACCTGTCCTGTTCCCTTCATCATTACTGCTCCAACTTCCCTTCTTTCCATCATTACCTGTCCTGCTCCAACTGTTCCCTTCCATCATTACCTGTCCTGCTCCTACTGTTCCCTTCCATCATTACCTGTCCTGCTCCAACTGTTCCCTTCCATCATTACCTGTCCTGCTCCAACTGTTCCCTTCCATCATTACCTGTCCTGCTCCTACTGTTCCCTTCCATCATTACCTGTCCTGCTCCTACTGTTCCCTTCCATCATTACCTGTCCTGCTCCAACTGTTCCCTTCCATCATTACCTGTCCTGCTCCAACTGTTCCCTTCCATCATTACCTGTCCTGCTCCAACTGTTCCCTTCCATCATTACCTGTCCTGCTCCTACTGTTCCCTTCCATCATTACCTGTCCTGCTCCATTAACTGTTCCCTTCCATCATTACCTGTCCTGCTCGAACTGTTCCCTTCCATCATTACCTGTCCTGCTCCAACTGTTCCCTTCCATCATTACCTGTCCTGCTCCAACTGTTCCCTTCCATCATTACCTGTCCTGCTCCTACTGTTCCCTTCCATCATTACCTGTCCTGCTCCAACTGTTCCCTTCCATCATTACCTGTCCTGCTCCAACTGTTCCCTTCCATCATTACCTGTCCTGCTCCAACTGTTCCCTTCCATCATTACCTGTCCTGCTCCTACTGTTCCCTTCCATCATTACCTGTCCTGCTCCAACTGTTCCCTTCCATCATTACCTGTCCTGCTCCAACTGTTCCCTTCCATCATTACCTGTCCTGCTCCAACTGTTCCCTTCCATCATTACCTGTCCTGCTCCTACTGTTCCCTTCCATCATTACCTGTCCTGCTCCTACTGTTCCCTTCCATCATTACCTGTCCTGCTCCTACTGTTCCCTTCCATCATTACCTGTCCTGCTCCAACTGTTCCCTTCCATCATTACCTGTCCTGCTCCAACTGTTCCCTTCCATCATTACCTGTACTGCTCCTACTGTTCCCTTCCATCATTATCTGTCCTGCTTCCAACTGTTCCCTTCCATCATTACCTGTCCTGCTCCTCCAACTGTTCCCTTCCATCATTACCTGTCCTGCTCCAACTGTTCCCTTCCATCATTACCTGTCTGCTCCAACTGTTCCCTTCCATCATTACCTGTCCTGCTCCATCATTACTGTTCCCTTCCATCATTACCTGTCCTGCTCCAACTGTTCCCTTCCATCATTACATGTCCTGCTCCATTACTGTTCCCTTCCATCATTACCTGTCCTGCTCCAACTGTTCCCTTCCATCATTACCTGTCCTGCTCCTACTGTTCCCTTCCATCATTACCTGTCCTGCTCCAACTGTTCCCTTCCATCATTACCTGTCCTGCTCCTACTGTTCCCTTCCATCATTACCTGTCCTGCTCCTACTGTTCCCTTCCATCATTACCTGTCCTGCTCCAACTGTTCCCTTCCATCATTACCTGTCCTGCTCGAACTGTTCCCTTCCATCATTACCTGTCCTGCTCCAACTTCCTGCTTCAACTGTTCCCTTCCATCATTACCTGTCCTTCTCCTACTGTTCCCTTCCATCATTAACTGTCCTGCTCCAACTGTTCCCTTCCATCATTACGTGTCCCGCTCCAACTGTTCCCTTCCATCACTACCAGTCCTGCTCCAACCATTCCCTTCCATCATTAACTGTCCTGCTCCTACTGTTCCCTTCAATCATTACCTGTCCTGCTCCAACTGTTAACTTACATCATTACCTGTCCTGCTCCAACTGTTCCCTTCCATCATTACCTGTCCTGTTACAACTGTTCCCTTCCATCATTACCTGTCCAACTGTTCCCTTCCATCATTATCATTACCTGTCCTGCTCAACTGTTCCCTTCCATCATTACCTGTCCTGCTCCAACTGTTCCCTTCCATCATTACCTGTCCTGCTCCTACTGTCCTGCTCCTACTGTTCCCTTCCATCATTACCTGTCCTGCTCCAACTGTTCCCTTCCATCATTACCTGTCCTGCTCCAACTGTTCCCTTCCATCATTACCTGTCCTGCTCCAACTGTTCCCTTCCATCATTACCTGTCCTGCTCCAACTGTTCCCTTCCATCATTACCTGTCCTGCTCCAACTGTTCCCTTCCATCATTACCTGTCCTGCTCCAACTGTTCCCTTCCATCATTACCTGTCCTGCTCCAACTGTTCCCTTCCATCATTACCTGTCCTGCTCCAACTGTTCCCTTCCATCATTACCTGTCCTGCTCCTACTGTTCCCTTCCATCATTACCTGTCCTGCTCCAACTGTTCCCTTCCATCATTACCTGTCCTGCTCCTACTGTTCCCTTCCATCATTACCTGTCCTGCTCCTACTGTTCCCTTCCATCATTACCTGTCCTGCTCCAACTGTTCCCTTCCATCATTACCTGTCCTGCTTCAACTGTTCCCTTCCATCATTACCTGTCCTCTACTGCCTTCCATCATTACTGTTCCCTTCCATCACTACCTGTCCTGCTCCAACTGTTCCCTTCCATCATTACCTGTCCTGCTCCTACTGTTCCCTTCCATCATTACCTGTCCTGCTCCAACTGTTCCCTTCCATCATTACCTGTCCTGCTCCCTGTTCCTCCAACTTCCCATCATTACCTGTCCTGCTCCTACTGTTCCCTTCCATCATTACCTGTCCTGCTCCAACTGTTCCCTTCCATCATTACCTGTCCTGCTCCAACTGTTCCCTTCCATCATTACCTGTCCTGCTCCAACTGTTCCCTTCCATCATTACCTGTCCTGCTCCAACTGTTCCCTTCCATCATTACCTGTCCTGCTGTTCCCTCCATCATTACTGTCCTTCCCTTCCATCATTACCTGTCCTGCTCCTACTGTTCCCTTCCATCATTACCTGTCCTGCTCCTACTGTTCCCTTCCATCATTACCTGTCCTGCTCCAACTGTTCCCTTCCATCATTACCTGTCCTGCTCCAACTGTTCCCTTCCATCATTACCTGTCCTGCTCCAACTGTTCCCTTCCATCATTACCTGTCCTGCTCCAACTGTTCCCTTCAATCATTACCTGTCCTGCTCCAACTGTTCCCTTCCATCATTACCTGTCCTGCTCCAACTGTTCCCTTCCATCATTACCTGTCCTGCTCCAACTGTTCCATCATTACCTGTCCTGCTCCAACTGTTCCCTTCCATCATTACCTGTCCTGTCTACTGTTCCCTTCCATCACTGTCCTGCTCCAACTGTTCCCCATCATTACCTGTCCTGCTCAAACTGTTCCCTTCCATCATTACCTGTCCTGCTCCAACTGTTCCCTTCCATCATTACCTGTCCTGCTCAAACTGTTCCCTTCCATCATCATTATCCTATCCTGCTCCAACTGTTCCCTTCCATCATTACCTGTCCTGCTCCAACTGTTCCCTTCCATCATTACCTGTCCTGCTCCTACTGTTCCCTTCCATCATTACCTGTCCTGCTCCAACTGTTCCCTTCCATCATTACCTGTCCTGCTCCTACTGTTCCCTTCCATCATTACCTGTCCTGCAACTGTTCCCTTCTGTCCTGCTCCAACTGTTCCCTTCCATCATTACCTGTCCTGCTCCAACTGTTCCCTTCCATCATTACCTGTCCTGCTCCAACTGTTCCCTTCCATCATTACCTGTCCTGCTCCAACTGTTCCCTTCCATCATTACCTGTCCTGCTCCAACTGTTCCCTTCCATCATTACCTGTCCTGCTCCAACTGTTCCCTTCCATCATTACCTGTCCTGCTCCAACTGTTCCCTTCCATCATTACCTGTCCTGCTCCAACTGTTCCCTTCCATCATTACCTGTCCTGCTCCTACTGTTCCCTTCCATCATTACCTGTCCTGCTCCAACTGTTCCCTTCCATCATTACCTGTCCTGTCCTGCTCCTGCTACTGTTCCCTTCCATCATTACCTGTCCTGCTCCTACTGTTCCCTTCCATCATTACCTGTCCTGCTCCAACTGTTCCCTTCCATCATTACCTGTCCTGCTCCAACTGTTCCCTTCCATCATTACCTGTCCTGCTCCTACTGTTCCCTTCCATCATTACCTGTCCTGCTCCAACTGTTCCCTTCCATCATTACCTGTCCTGCTCCAACTGTTCCCTTCCATCATTACCTGTCCTGCTCCAACTGTTCCCTTCCATCATTACCTGTCCTGCTTCATCATTACTGTCCTTCCCTGTTCCCTTCCATCATTACCTGTCCTGCTCCAACTGTTCCCTTCCATCATTACCTGTCCTGCTCCAACTGTTCCCTTCCATCATTACCTGTCCTGTCAACTGTTCCCTTCCATCATTACCTGTCCTGCTCCAACTGTTCCCTTCCATCATTACCTGTCCTGCTCCAACTGTTCCCTTCCATCATTACCTGCTCTACTGTTCTCTTCCATCATTACCTGTCCTGCTCCTACTGTTCCCTTCCATCATTACCTGTCCTGCTCCTACTGTTCCCTTCCATCATTACCTGTCCTGCTATTATTGTTCCCTTCCATCATTACTTGTACTGCTCCTACTGTTCCCTTCAATCATTACCTGTCCTGCTCCAACTGTTCCCTTACATCATTACATGTCCCACATTCTGTCCCGCAAATGTTCCTTATATTACCTTTCACTGCCTTTCCTATTATGTTTAATGTTCCCTTTTCAACCTTCCACCTTGTTTTCCTTCCCCAAATTTTTCCCTTTTTGTTCCTTTATATTCTGTCCTTCAAATGTTCCCCTTCCATCATTCCTGTTCCCTTTTCCCCTGTTTTCCTTCAAAACATTACCTGTCCTTACACTGTTCCTTCATTTTTTCTTTTATTTCCTTTCATTACCTTTTTCTCTGTTCTTTCATCATTCTGTCCTGTTTAATGTTCCCCTTCATATTTTCCTTTTCTATTGTTCCTTCATCATTCCCGTTTTTAATGTTCCTTCCTTTTTTTCCCTTCCCGTCCAATGTTTCCTTTTTATATTTACCTGTCCCCTTAATGTTTTCAAAATTTGTTTCCCAATGTTTTTCCCCGTATTCCCGTCCTGTAATGTTTTCATCATTCCCGTCCCGTTTTGTTCCCCCCCTTTTATTTGTCTGTCCATGTTTTCCATATTACTGTTTTTTCTAAATTCCTTTCCCTCTTTTTCCCGTCCTTTTCTCTGTTCCTTTTTCCCTCATTATTTTCTGTTTTTTAATGTTCCCCTTCCCTCATTCCCGTCCTTTTTCTGTTCCCTTATCATTCCTGTCTGTTTTCCCCTTCATTTATTTTTTCCCTTTTAATGTTCCTTCCCTATTTTTGTCTGTCCATTTTTCCCTTTTTCTTGGCTTCCTCTCCCTTTTTTCCCCCCAATTACCTCTTCCCTTTTTCCCTTTATATTCCTGCCTGTAATTTTCCCTTTATCATTCGTTCCGTCCATGTTCCCTTTATCATTCCTGTCCGTCCTGTTCCTTCTTTATTTTGTCTTCCCCCTTTTTCCTTTACCTTTTTCCTTCCAATGTTTTTCATCATTCCCCGCCTGTACTAAACTGTTTCCTTCCATCTTACTGTCTTTAAGTTCTTTATTCTTTGCCTTTTTCTTTTTTAAACTGTTCCTTCCATCTTTCCTTCCTGTCTCTGTTCGTCCTTTATGTCCTGTCCACTGTTCCTTCATTTACCCGTCCCGCTCCAAATTTCCTTCCCTCATTCCTGTCCTCTCCCTGTTCCCTTTCCCTCTGCCTGTCCTCTTCCCAAATGTTCCTTCCATCATTTTTTTCTTAAAATGTTCCTTCCATCATTACCTGTCCTCTCCAAATTTCCTTCCCCTTCCTGTCCTCTCCAAATGTTCCTTCCCCTTAACCCCCGTTCCCCTGTTCCTTTACTTCCCTTTTTCCAATTTCCCCATCATTTGTTGCTCCATGTTCCCCCCATCATCCTGTCCCGCCACTGTTCCCCTTTCCCTCATTCCTGTCCTGCTCCCTGTTCCTTTCCCTCATTACCGTCCTTTTCCCCGTTCCTTCCCAAATTTTCCTTCTTACCGTTCCTTCATCATTAACTTCCCCCTTCAAACTGTTCCCTTCCTTTTTTACCTTCCTGCTTCAATGTTTCCTTCCATATTCCTTTATCAACTGTTCCTTCTTTTTTCTGTTACCAACTGTTTCCCTTTATTTCCTGTCTTCAATGTTTTTTCAATGTTTCTTCCTTCTCCAACTGTTTCCCCTTTATCATTCCTTTTTGCCTAATTTTTCCTTTTTTCATTTCCTGTCCTGTCCACTGTTTTTTCCATTTCCTGTCCCCTTTTTCCAACTGTTCCTTCCATCATTACCCGTCCTTCCCTTTTTCCCCCCCATATTTGTCCCCCAAGTTCCTTCCTTTTTTACCTGTCATATCAACTGTTCCTTAATCTTCCTTCCTCTCCCCTTTTTTTTTCATCATTACCTGTCCTGTCCTACTGTTACCTTTCCTCAATTTTTTCCTTCCTGGTTCTTCCATCTTTTTCCCCGCTCCTCTGTTCCTTTCATTAACTGTTGCCAACTTTCCTTCCATCCAGCCCTTTTTCCCAATTTTTTTTTCCCGTGTTCCCTTTTAAATTTCTGTCCTCTAATGTTCCTTCATCATTCCTGTCCTTCATGTTCCCTTCATCATTTTCCCGTCCTCTTTTTTTTTTTAATAATTTTTCCTGCTCCACTTTTCCTTAATCATTACCTGTCCCGTCCATGTTCCCTTCATCATTACCTGTCTCTCAACTGTTCCATTCCCTCATTACCTGTCCCCTTCCCCTGTTCCTTCCATTTCCCCCGTCCTCCCCTTTTTCCTTCTTTACCTTCCTCCATTTCCTTCCTCATTACCTTTGTCCCCGTCTACCCTTTTTTTTTTTCCTCATTCCCGTCCCGTCCCTTTTTTCCCCAATTTCCGTCCTGCTCCAACGTTCCCCCCTCATTACCTTTTCCCCCTGTTTTTCATCAACTGTCTGCTCCAAAGTTCCCCCCATCATTCCCGTCTGCTCAAAATGTTTTTCCTTCCTCCCTTTTTCCTGCTCCTGTTTTCCATCTTACCCGTCCTTTACTGTTCCTTCCATCATTCCCGTCCGTCCCTGTTCCTTCCCTCATTACCTGCCTTCACGCCCCTTTATCATTCCCTGTCCCCTGTTCCTTCATCATTCCTGTCCTTCCCTGTTCCCTTC
>NC_091318.1:38761261-38771261 GCF_038502225.1 Cherax quadricarinatus
ATCAACGGCCTCAAAAACTTATCTGAGAATTCAGATGTAACTTTCCAGAATTGTTACAGCAACTATGAAAATCAATACAATAAAAGCAGGTTACTGATTCGAATACTAAACTTAAGATAAATTAACTTTGCCAAGAAGTTAATGAAATAAACAAAAGACAAGTCTTAGCAACACCACAGAGCTATGTAGGGGCAGCACGGAGAATGGGTTCTATGTTTCCACAACAGTCTCCTGGATCTTCGTTGTTTCTGCCTCTTGATCCTTAACATTGTCCCATGCTTTCCAGCCACTGTCCAGGTTCCTTCATTGACTTGAGGGTTCACAACAGGAGGAATACTACGAATCCTCTAGGGAGAAATTTGTTAAGGCCACACGGCACGATAACGTAGAAAATCTATGGGACTTCAGCTTTAGTCAGACTGATTGAAATTCCACTCAGATTGACTGGAATTGTAGGCAAATTATTAGTCAATTATAGCTGATAATACAAGAAGCCTACTAATAAAGGACCCCAATGGAAATAAGTCACTCTGTCTGACTTTTTTTGGGTTATCCTAGGTTCTCCACACATTTGCTGTATATATGTTGGTAGAATTACCGACAATATGTAAAGTAAAAGGACACAAGTGTTACTAATGTGACATTTTATTGGGGCAATGTTTCGCTCACCAGGAGCTTTGTCAAAAAACAATACATGTATGTATAATGTTCGCCAAGAGGGGTCCTGGCAGGGGGTCCTGGCAGGGGGTCCTGGCAGGGGTCCTGGCACGGGTCTCAATCTTGAGATGACCCGTCTCTGGCTCCAGAAGGAGAATTGATTCTTCACTGTTGCAGCATATGCTGCTCAAGCACTGTTCCGGACAGTTCAGCTAGTGTGCCTCATAATCGACCATGATTAGTCCTGAGGTTACTCCATCTCAGCTGTTTCCTGTGCTGGAGACTGGGCTCCGTCCGCTCGGATAATCTGCAGATTCATGGCATCCACTGTCTCCTCCTCTGTCAGTAAGCACACCCTCAGGAGTGTGCTGACCATCTGCCGGAACATGCTCTGTTGTTCCGTGGAGGTGACTGTGTTGCAGATAATATCCGTAAATGCCTTGATGAGTGTTAACAGATCCTCCCTGTTGAGGGCCTGCGTTGTCGGTGGGTTCGAAGCAGTGGACATTATCTGGGCTGTTGTAAACTGTGGGGACTGCTGAGGGTTGTATTTCTTCACTGTGCACACCGTGGCCTGTTGCTGTATGCCAAGTTGAGTAGCCGGCATCTGCTGATGAGGTGCAGGCACAGCCTGCATAGTGGCTGTGCCGGTCAAGGAGTACCTGTGTTGACGTGTTATGGCCGGTGGGGGCTCATGTAGTGCCGTCTGCTTATTGCATTGCCCAGATGTTTCCGGTTGGCGCCGCTTGTTCCTCATGTTTTTGTTTCTTAGTTGTGGTAGTGGGGAAAGATGCTACTGTTCATGACGCCTGGTTGAGCCTTATTACAACCTCCCTGCTGTTAGTGTACCACTAACCCAGTGCATCAACATCCATGATTATCTCTACGCCTTTCCAAACTTCTCTGTTACCCATTAAGAGCTTCAAGTATAGTATGTTCATTCACCAATAACGTTCTATTGTCTGCATACCCCTAAACCTCTGATAAAATTCTCCCATCTTTTCTAGCCATCTCCGATACTTTGCAAAAACTGGCCACTCTCTTTGTAACAGACCTTAAAAGAACAAAAGAAGTGTTAGGCTTGCCGACCCTGTTAATGCATTTTTTTCATGCTTTCTCTCATTCTCCTATTTGTGTATTGTTCCAGTCATGGTGTTGTGCATTTTTATTCATTATACTACTTCCTCCTCTAGTTCTAGTACCACCCTTTTCCCACATCTTATGTACACTGGCTCCAATTCTATGGCGCTTGTGTGTGACTAGTTAATGGTCCATGTTAAAGAAACGTTAAGTTTCATTCCTCTATTTGCGGATTATTTGTGTATTGTTTCACTCACGTTATTGTGCCCTTGAACCACGCAACACAGGTGCGATGGAGTTATCCAGGGACTTCACAACATCATCATCACACTCCTGAACCACAGGCCCATTCCCAGTCACCGAAGGCACACTCTGTGAGGTAAAAATATCTATTAACGCCTGATTCAGTACATTATATGGGCCAGGAGTTTCCTGGTCTGGGAGAACAAAAGCTTAACGTTAACACAAGGAACAGCCCCGCTAGACCTGCATGGTACACCATCCCCTAAGACCCAAAATTCTGGCAAAATGAAATGGGATAGCACGGGGTACTTCAATAACATTTTAAGAGAGTATGTATCATAAGGCAAACGTATTCGGTTGTGCTACTTGTACACTACCATAGCGAGAGACCACCTCGTGCAGGACAGTTTCATCTGCCTCTAAAGAAATATTATGGAATTTCACCCATGTGGATCGTTTTGATACAGCCACTAGACTCACACTAATATCCTTGTTGACCTCCACCACAACATTTTGCAGCTTGTCGATCACCGCGTCATGTGTTTTGCGTCATTCATAACGACACAGTAGAGATCTTCGTCTTATATCTTATACGTGTCCCAAATTATTTTAGGCAGAAACACATCTGACATTCTCGGTGTGACATCTCCCTTCAGTAACTCAATCCCGACCGTGCTGACGCGTTTTCTCAAGCCAATGGCCATGGTACACACGAGCAAACTGCCATACAAAACTTAGGAGCTCCGAACACTTGTCCACCCAGGCAGCTGTCTAGGTGTCATATGAACTTAATTATGAGGATATTATATGATAATTTTGAACGGTAACAATTATGATAAAAACTTTAGTTGGGAGAGCATTAAATGATAATTCTGATAAAGCAGTCGCGAGTAAATCCAAGAATTAGTTCGCGACCTGACCAAGAAGTGACATAGAGAGGCTCTTAAACTGAGACGAATTTGCAAACAGATTCCATGTCTAGTCCTTCGATTTCTGTGCAATAAGACAGAGACAATATTAAAGAACTGTATTTGTGACCTGGACTCAGTAAGCGCTGATTTTATTTGAATTAGTTCATTCTCCACTGAACTACACAGAATCAACTTCAACCACAGGGAAGTACTCCGGAATGAGATTTTTGTTACGGTTAGTACCGGTGTATTAGTGTGGGCGTGAGTCGGGAAGACCAGAATCTAACAAGAGGTGAACCTGACTTGTTTTCAGAATGATTACTTTTCTAATTAACAACAACATTATTTAGTAATTTCTTTAATTTTTAGGTATCACAGTTATTCTTCCTGCTTAGTATAATACAGTATTCATCAGATTCAAATAATTAAAGCAAATTATGGTTCATCTTTCAATTTTTCTTATATTAATTACTTTCATTAAGAAAACCATATACTGTGTGGAATTATTAAGAGTTCAGAATCATATTGGAGACCCAATAAGATTCTGAAAGTAAGACCTTCCTGGAACTACCTCGGTGGGATACGGCTGGTATGATTAAGAAGAAAAAATATATTCTTGAAAAGTGCGAGGGTTATTCAACTTAATATAGTACCTCCATCCTTCTACTCTCAGTTGAACCTATCCTTTATTTTTAGGACCTTTTTACAGTTCCTCTCCCTGCTTTATCTAAATCTTGTTTAATCCCCATTCTACCTCGAATCTTCCTCTCCCAACTCCATCTAAGTCCTGTTTAATTAGCCTGTTACCTTATTTATTCATTTCCTGTTTCTTCCCAACATACTTATCACCCATCTATTTATCTCTGAATGCTTGTGCTCAAAATGGTGTTAGAATAAGCTAACACCTATAAAAAAAATCCAAAAAAGTTTAATACAAATTCACTTGTGTATTTTAAAACCTCTTAACGTTCCTGGGAATAGACAAAATTAGAAGACAAACATCAACCTTGCTTTTTAAAGTCCATTGCGACAGTCAAGTACATTAAAAACATAAGTGTAAGATAATTTACAAGCATATACCAGCATGTACGATGTTTATCATAAATATGAAATACCTAAGAGCTTTCAATTTTCGACAAAATATCGGAGTAAATCACAAGAGTACTTAGTGAACCGTGAAGCTAATGATAACTTTCCACATTTATTGGGTGTTATCACGCCACTTGAAGTTAAAGATAAGTTCATCAGTCAGTTCTGGCCTCTGTATCTGTTGTTCATCTGCTCAAGCTTGAACCGAGAGAAATATATACTGCTTATATATATTTGTTAGCAGTATAATGAATACATTAAAAGAGTGTCAGCAGAACACGTAATAAAACTTTTATTCACACATGACAACTTTAAATCTCGTAAACAAACAAGAAAACGGGTACGTCTTGCTACTTCTACTTACAAGTGTACACATACATGTACATATAAGTGTATATGTACATATACGTATACATATACATGTACACTTATATGTATACACACCAATCTAAATTTGCTTCTATTTTCTAAATAGCTCTTGTTCTTATCTATTTCTTTTCGTCTCCATAGGCAAGTGGAAAAGAATGTTTCCTCCGCAGTTCACGTGTGTCGTAAGAGGCGACAAAAAGTCCGGGAGCAGTGGTGTGGTGACCCATTCTCCTGTATAAATTACTAAAAATAATAATAAGAAAAACTTTATAAAGTGTTTGAATACGCGTGCATGTAGTGCAAATAACTTTTCATTTATAACATTGATTGCTAATGTTATGAATGAAAGAAGTTGGATGTTCTGGTTCCAAGTGAAATAAGGATGAAGGGGGTAGGAGAGTTTCTGTGGGGAGAAATAAACGGGATTAGGTCAGTAGTATCTGGGAGTCTGAGCTAAGGAAGGGATAGCAATAATGTTGAAGGGTCAGTTATGAAAGGAGAGAGGGATTATAAATACATAAATTCAACGATTACTTGAATTAAAATAAGGGTTATAAGTGTTTATGCACCTGGAGAGGAGAGAAAGAGGAATTTTGGTTGATGTTAAGTTTCGGATGTTTTGAACAAAGTGAGAGAGTAGCTGTGGTGGGGGACATATATACTAAAGTACGTGAAACGGTTATAAAGGTTGTGGTAGGTAAGTTTGGGGTGCCAGGGGTAAATGATAATTGGGAGCCTCTGTATGAACTTTGTACTGAATGTGGTTTACCTGGAGTTTACCTGGAGAGAGTTTCGAGAGTACTACTTCTACTGCAACTACTAACTACCATTTAGGCCTACTCTTTCACCTCACGTGGTATCTATATATACCCTCTGTGTCCTTGCATTGTTAGTAACAGCTTGACAGTGCTCATAGAGAGCGAAACGTTGCTACAATAATATGTCACAATAGTTGCACATGTATCCTTTTACCTAACATTCTTTCAACAAACCAACTGCACCCCAGAGAGGCATGGTGGCCCAAAACAAAAAACGAAAACTGTTCTTTTTAAATTTAGTAATTTATACAGGAAAAAGGGTTACTAGCCCTTTACTCCCGGCATAAAGGAAGTTGGACTGACTGAGCAGACTGGAGCAAAGCTGAGGATCAAGAGGAAGTATAGACAGGTGAAAGCATTGAAGAGGGTTTGCTTTTCTGGGGCTAGGATGGAAGAAATAGTTAGCCGTCTTAATAACTACATGAATGGTAATGGAGTTAACCTTATTTGTACCAGTACTGGAGGCAATGATGTACGGCAAGGTTAGAAGTGAGGATTTAGTTAGCAGGTGTACAACAGCAATAGATATAATTAGAGAGAAGGAAGGCCATTTTGCCTAGAAGGGCATTTTGCCTAGAAGGGGTGTTGGAAATCTATGGCTGTCCAGTGGAATCGGTATTAATTGCTGGCTGGACAAACACTGTAAGGATCGCGCAGTAGTACCATTCACTGGAAAATGGGACCACTTCTAAAGGAGAAATGGCATGTATATCAGGGATGAGGTTTAGTAATCTACCGCAGGTGTGGGTGCTCTCGATACTTCGGTGGAGGGTCTGGTTAGGTATATAAACTAGGATTAGTTAGAGGTAGGGGTTCTGGAAGGCAAAAAATGGAATTTCGAAATACTGATTTTGACTATGATATCATGAATTTTAAGAATGATACTCATCGAGTAACATTGGGTAATGATGATAACAGAAATTATGGGTGAAGAAGAAAAATTAATTACACATTTAATACTAATGGTCAAAACGCCAGGAATAAAGTAAATCAAATACGTTTGGTAGCGTGTGCGGGAAATATTGATGTTATTCCAAAAACTGAAACAAGGTAAAATTTAAAGAGTCGGTATATGATTGGCGAGAGTCACACTCAAAAATAACTTTACCGTGGAAACGTTTCTCCAACCAGTGTTACACAAGTGTCTAATTTATAAACTTGTCTGTTCTCTGAAACATTTATCTAAATTTCTGTCAGACACGGCAACGTCTTGGGATCTTGACACATGGAATTCTACCCTTGCCTAACCTATAGGCTTGTTCTGCTTCCACATGTGAATTTTTCCACAGGCGAAAATACGTCTTCAGTATTTTCTCCAAAACTGAATTCCAAGTATTCACCACTTGCTTTGCTGTAATCAAAGACATTACCAATGAGAGACAAGTAAAAAATCACGAAAAAGAGTTTATGCAATCCCCTGCAACGAGAGTGGTTAATGAATGAACCACTTGAACAACCCCTGTGTTTCACACAGAAACTCCCACAACCACATGAACAAATACAATGGCATACTACTCACTGTCAAAGAAAATATTTCAAATAGAAGAATTCTCTGATGATCACTAACTGGTATATCAAACAAGTTTAACCTGAACACCACATTCTACTTTATCATAATACTTGATCAATATTCGACACTGCTAATTGACTTATTTTTGATACACCAATACAAGTCAACTGTTTGACATTGACTAACATTTGGTTCGACCACCCCTAGCATCCATAAATGCTTCAACATGTGTGGGCAAGCTAACGATCAAAGTTTTGCATAATTCCTAGATTCTGGAAGAATGAAACCATATTTGAATAAAGCGTTATATGAGTACCTCTTTGACTGTAATGGGAACTCTGTGCATTCCAGCCTTCAATACAGACCCTAAACTCTTTTTAGGGTTCATGTTGGGGGAATTTCCGTCCTATGTGAGTAACTCAACACCATTTTCTTCACACAACGTCTTTGCCAATTTTGGATGTGACATGAGGCTGAGTCTTGTTGGAATATCCAACGTTCATCGCCATACCAATCCCTTATCAGAGGCAATAGTTGACGTTGTATACGTCTATATACCTATCCTGGTTCATGGTACCCTCAACAATGTGCAAACAACTTGTTTCATGAACGGAAATGGCTCCCCACACCATGATTTTTTGAGGAAATTCGACCGTCTTAAGAACATAAGAACTTAAGAAAGAAGGAACACTGCAACAGGCCTACTGACCCATGCGGAGCAGGTCCATGTCCCTCCCCCGGATTAGACCAATGACCCACCCCCCGGATTATCCCAATCACCCACCCAGTCTGGTCACCTAAACTCAAAGATGGAGCACTGTACCAGACCCAACAGCACAAGCTAGTCAGGCCCAACTCACACCCACCCACACCCACTCATGTATTTATCTAACCTATATTTAAAACTACACAACGTTTTAGCCTCAATAACTGTTCTCGGGAGCTTGTTCCACTCATCCACAACTCTATTACCAAACCAGTACTTTCCTATATCCTTCCTGAATCTCAATTTTTCCAACTTGAAACCATTGCTGCGAGTCCTGTCTTGGCTGGAAATTTTCAGCACACTATTTACATCCCCTTTATTTATTCCTGTTTTCCATTTATACACCTCGATCATATCCCCCCTAATTCTACGCCTTTCGAGAGAGTGCAGATTCGGGGCCCTCAGTCTATCCTCATAGGGAAGATTTCTGAGATCATCTTTGTCATCCTCCTTTGTACGTTTTCCAGAGCATTTATATCCATTCTGTAATACGGTGACCAGAACTGAGCAGCATAGTCTAAATGAGGTCTAACCAAGGATATATAGAGTTGAAGAACAACCTGAGGACTTCTATTATTTATACTTCTATATATGAAGCCAAGAATTCTGTTAGCTTTATTGCGAACACTAATTCACTGCTGTCTTGGTTTTAGGTTACTGCTAACCAGAACTTCTAAATCCTTTTCGCAATCGGTAATATAAAGATCTACATTATTTAGTTTATATGTGGCATGGTTATTTAACTCTCCAACATTTAGAACTTTGCATTTGTCAATATTAAACTGCATCTGCCACTTCTCCGACCAGGCATAAATTCTCCCACCTAACCGTATTTATGCAATCAGCACAAAATTTATTGTATTAATATTTGTAGAATTACCGATAATATGGTAAGTAGAAGGACAGAGGTGCAACTAATGTAGAGAGCGAAACGTTGCCACAATAAAATGCCACATTAGTTGCACTTGTGTCCTGCATAACACAAATTTTAATATATCTCTTCCAGCAGGTGTCGAATCTGATATGTGGAAGATGACCAATGTAATTCAATGTAGAGGTTGAGTCACAAGAGAACACCACCTGCAGCAATGTAGTGGTTGAGTCACCAGAGAACACCACATGCAGCAATGTAGTGGTTGAGTCACCAGAGAACACCACCTGCAGCAATGTAGTGGTTGAGTAACCAGAGAACACCACCTGCAGCAATGTAGAGGTTGAGTCACCAGAGAACACCACATGCAGCAATGTAGTGGTTGAGTCACCAGAGAACACCACCTGCAGCAATGTAGTGGTTGAGTCACCAGAGAACACCACCTGCAGAATGTAATGGTTGAGTCACCAGAGAACACCACCTGCAGCAATGTAGTGGTTGAGTAACCAGAGAACACCACCTGCAGCAATGTAGTGGTTGAGTAACCAGAGAACACCACCTGCAGCAATGTAGTGGTTGAGTAACCAGAGAACACCACCTGCAGCAATGTAGTGGTTGAGTAACCAGAGAACACCACCTGCAGAATGTAATGGTTGAGTCACCAGAGAACACCATCTGCAACAATGCAGTGGCTTAGTCATCAGAGAACATCTGCATCAATGCAGTGGTTGAGTCATCAGAGAACACCATTTGCAACAATGCAGTGGTTGAGTCATCAGAGAACACCATCTGCAACAATGCAATGGTTGAGTCATCAGAGAACACTATCTGCAACAATGCAGTGGCTTAGTCATCAGAGAACATCTGCAGCAATGCAGTGGTTGAGTCATCAGAGAACACCATTTGCAACAATGCAGTGGTTGAGTCATCAGAGAACACCATTTGCAACAATGCAGTGGTTGAGTCATCAGAGAACACCATCTGCAACAATGCAGTGGTTGAGTCATAAGAAAACACCATCTGCAACAATGCAGTGGTTGAGTTACAAGACAACACCATCTGCAACAATGCAGTGGTTGAGTCATCAGAGAACATCATCTGCAACAATGCAGTGGTTGAGTCATCAGAGAAAACCATCTGCAACAATGCAGTGGTTGAGTTACAATACAACACCATCTGCAACAATGCAGTGGTTGAGTCATAAGACAACACCATCTGCAACAATGCAGTTGTTGAGTCATCAGAGAACACCATTTGCAACTTATCAGAGAACATCTGCAACAATGCAGTGGTTGAGTCACCAGAGAACACCTTCTGAAACAATGCAGTGGTTGAGTCACCAGAGAACAACATTTGCAACAATGCAGTGGTTGATTCACCAGTGAACAACATCTGCAACGATGCAGTGGTTGAGTCACCAGAGAACACCTTCTGCAACAATGTAGTGGTTGAGTCACCAGAGAACACCTTCTGCAACAATGCAGTGGTTGAGTCACCAGAGAACACCTTCTGCAACAATGCAGTGGTTGAGTCACCAGAGAACAACATCTGCAACAATGCAGTGGTTGAGTCATCAGAGAGCAACACCTGCAACAATGCAGTGGTTGAGTCACCAGAGAACACCTTCTGCAACAATGCAGTGGTTGAGTCATCAGAGAACAACATCTGCAACAATGCAGTGGTTGA
>NC_091318.1:38773761-38789055 GCF_038502225.1 Cherax quadricarinatus
CAAGATAGATTATAGTGAGAAAATGAACGTGTTATTACTCACGAAATCGTAATGACACGATTACAAACAAACCACACCACTGTCGGGGTTAGAACCCCACTGGTCCAGCTAGCCATAATAAGATTGGATGAATCTTGTTGCAGCTAGCTGGTCCAGTGGCTAACGCGACGGTCTGGAGTTTCGAGACTCTCTGATCCCGGGTTATAACCCCGCCCGTGATATGGTTTGTTTAACCTGTTATTAGAAAACGGGGGAACAGATCCATTAGCAATCATGGAAATGGGCTAAACTGACCTTTTAGTATATAAATATCGTATTTTCCAAAAAATCAGTAATAATAAAAATGCCAGCAGTGTATATACAAATCCTCCCTCCTCGGGTATATCTGTTTGTGACTCAGTAGACAACTGCGTGAGCAAATGTTGTTTATCTTGTCGGTATTATATGGCATTTATTTCCACTATTTTCTTTATCTAGCTAAAAAAAAATTTAAGAAAAAGGCAAAATAAAAACATCACGTTGAAGTTATAACTCAAATCATGAAAATAATTTCTATACCGAATATTTCCCCAAATGCAAAATCAAGTCGTATTTGGATATTGAAAATATATAAAAGCAATTAGTTAACAGTTGTCATTTCGGTATCAGTACTGTGATTATCAGTCCTCTTGTCATATCTCTGAGTTTCTTAATTAGGGTTACATATCTGAGTTATCTCCTCTGGCGAGTCTTGATATAAATAGCTTGTACTTGGTATCCCTAAGTGTCATATTGTGAGTGAGCGAGAGAGAGAGAGGGAGAGAGAGAGAGAGAGAGAGAGAGAGAGAGAGAGAGAGACAGAGAGAGAGAGAGAGAGAGAGAGAGAGAGAGAGAGAGAGAGAGAGAGAGAGAGAGAGAAAATTATCCAACTGTCGCCCAACAAAAGTGTTTGGAGACAGAACAATAATGCTATTAATTGGATGGAACATTAATAATTCTCCTCACCATTCATAGTCGTATCACAAAATGTACGTTCTATAACTTTATATATAACAATTTATTTGACATGAATCAACGTTCTGCCTCACTAATTTTGTTGATCGAACGAGTGTTTATTGCAATAAAACAATATAAGTGACTAAGTATTATATTATCATCACTCACTTCACCACTCGTTGTCAGGAGCGACCTATCCCAAGGTTATCACATATACATAGCATAATGATGGTTAGTTGCAGTAGGTTCTTTAAACTCATCTACGGTTGTTAAAACACAGATGGGGAACGAAGAAGCACAGTGATACTTTCTAACAACAGTAAAATGTGCATGATGATTTACAGATTATTTATGCCCAAAATAGAATCTGCCAATTTTCTTCTCAAAAGAATATTATCCAACTGGTATAGAGACTAATATATATATGCAGATTTGAAGGAATTGGATAAGTTACAGGAGTCACACTGATTCTTCGTCCCTGACACATCCTCACCAAAACGAGTGTTTTCATTACCTTCGGATTTATTAGTTCTTCCAGACCATATTCAATACACAGTCCACAGGATAGGGCTTGTATATCTGGAGACTGTCACATATCTGATGTTAATAGCTAACATCCAGTGACTCACGTTCCTAATGCATTCACCCTCATGTTAGCTAATAACTTTCATGGTATTTTCTCGTTTAAATTAAACCAGTTTTTGTTTATCTAGTTTCATAAACAATTTCCTTGGTGAGTAGGTATAGATTGCAATGGATGACACACGCATTACTAATATCGTCCATCCTGTAAGCAAATTTGTCCTTGATGTGAGTTTAAAGGTCACATCGTGTCTTCTTGATGCTAATCTTACTACAATGTATCGGTGACACAGAATACTGTGAACTCTGCCACAGTGGTACTCTTGAGGAAGGGAGGTTAATATCTGAGGCATCCTGTGTGCAAGACAATGTTAGCAGTTTACCAGGGAGTGGAGTGGATGAGTAAGGAATTCACTTTGCAACAGTGGATGAAGTGTAAACTGTGTCTTTGTGACCATAAGAATTGCCTGTAGAACCACAAGAATGCTAAGAGGACGAGAGATACTGGCAAGATGTGCGTCGTTCACTACAGTTCTATCAGGACAAAAGCAAAAGCAGGATCAAGGAAGCAGCCACTGATGATTTAACAAGGGAATGTAGATAATAGCTGAAAACATTGTTCACTTTGATCATGGTTTTTTTTTTTTATTATCACACTGGCCGATTCCCACCAAGGCAGGGTGGCCCGAAAAAGAAAAACTTTCACCATCATTCACTCCATCACTGTCCTGCCAGAAGGGAGTTTTACACTACAGTTTTTAAACGGCAACATTAACACCCCTCCTTCTGAGTGCAGGCACTGTACTTCCCATCTCCAGGACTCAAGTCCGGCCTGCCAGTTTCCCTGAACCCCTTCATAAACGTTAGTTTTCTCACACTCCAACAGCACGTCAAGTATTAAAAGCCATTTGTCTCCATTCACTCCTATCAAACATGCTCACGCATGCCTGCTGGAAGTCCAAGCCCCTCGCACACAAAACCTCCTTTACCCCCTCCCTCCAACCTTTCCTAGGCCGACCCCTACCCCGCCTTCCTTCCACTACAGACTGATGCACTCTTGAAGTCATTCTATTTCCCACCATTCTCTCTACATGTCCGAACCACCTCAACAACCCTACCTCAGCCCTCTGGACAACAGTTTTGGTAATCCCACACCTCCTCCTAACTTCCAAACTACGAATTCTCTGCATTATATTCACACCACACATTGCCCTCAGACATGACATCTCCACTGCCTCCAGCCTTCTCCTCGCTGCAACATTCATCACCCATGCTTCACACCCATATAAGAGCGTTGGTAAAACTATAATCTCATACATTCCCCTCTTTGCCTCCAAGGACAAAGTTCTTTGTCTCCACAGACTCCTAAGTGCACCACTCACCCTTTTCCCCTCATCATTTCTATGATTCACCTCATCTTTCATAGACCCATCCGCTGACGCGTCCACTCCCAAATATCTGAATACATTCACCTCCTCCATACTCTCTCCCTCCAATCTGATATCCAACCTCTCATCACCTAATCTTTTTGTTATCCTCATAACCTTACTCTTTCCTGTATTCACTTTTAATTTTCTTCTTTTGCATACCCTACCAAATTCATCCACCAATCTCTACAACTTCTCTTCAGAATCTCCCAAGAGCACAGTGTCATCAGCAAAGAGCAACTGTGACAACTCCCACTTTATGTGTGATTCATTATCTTTTAACTCCACGCCTCTTGCCAAGACCCTCGCATTTACTTCTCTTACAACCCCATCTATAAATATATTAAACAACCACGGTGACATCACACATCCTTGTCTAAGGCCTACTTTTACTTGGAAATAATTTCCCTCTTTCCTACATACTCTAACTTGAGCCTCACTATCCTCGTAAAAACTCTTCACTGCTTTCAGTAACCTACCTCCTGTACCATACACCTGCAACATCTGCCACATTGCACCCCTATCCACCCTGTCATACGCCTTTTCCAAATCCATAAATGCCATAAAGACCTCTTTAGCCTTATCTAAATACTGTTCACTAATATGTTTCACTGTAAACACCTGTTCCACACACCCCCTACCCTTCCTAAAGCCTCCTTGTTCATCTGCTATCCTATTCTCCGTCTTACTCTTAATTCTTCCAATAATAACTCTACCATACACTTTACCAGGTATACTCAACAGACTTATCCCTCTATAATTTTTGCACTCTCTTTTGTCCCCTTTGCCTTTATACAAAGGAACTATGCATGCTCTCTGCCAATCCCTAGGTACCTTACCCTCATCAATACATTTATTAAATAATTGCACCAACCACTCCAAAACTATATCCCCACCTGCTTTTAACATTTCTATCTTTATCCCATCAATCCCGGCTGCCTTACCCCCTTTCATTTTACCTACTGCCTCACGAACTTCCCCCACACTCACAACTGGCTCTTCCTCACTCCTACAAGATGTTATTCCTCCTTGCCCTATACACGAAATCACAGCTTCCCTATCTTCATCAACATTTAACAATTCCTCAAAATATTCCCTCCATCTTCCCAATACCTCTAACTCTCCATTTAATAACTCTCCTCTCCTATTTTTAACTGACAAATCCATTTGTTATCTAGGCTTCCTTAACTTGTTAATCTCACTCCAAAACTTTTTCTTATTTTCAACAAAATTTGTTGATAACATCTCACCCACTCTCTCATTTGCTCTCTTTTTACATTGCTTCACCACTCTCTTAACCTCTCTCTTTTTCTCCATATACTCTTCCCTCCTTGCATCACTTCTACTTTGTAAAAACTTCTCATATGCTAACTTTTTCTCCCTTACTACTCTCTTTACGTCATCATTCCACCAATCGCTCCTCTTTCCTCCCGCACCCACTTTCCTGTAACCACAAACTTCTGCTGAACACTCTATCATTACATTTTTAAACCTACCCCATTCCACTTCGACCCCATTGCCTATGCTCTCACTAGCCCCTCTATCCTCCAATAGCTGTTTATATCTTACCCTAACTGCCTCCTCTTTTAGTTTATAAACCTTCACCTTTCTCTTCCATAATGTTTCTATTCTCCTTGTATCCCATCTACCTTTTACTCTCAGTGTAGTTACAACTAGAAAGTGATCTGATATATCTGTGGCCCCTCTATAAACATGTACATCCTGAAGTCTACTCAATAGACTTTTATCTACCAATACATAATCCAACAAACTACTGTCATTTCGCCCTACATCATATCTTGTATACTTATTTATCCTCTTTTTCTTAAAATATGTATTATCTATAACTAAACCCCTTTCTATACAAAGTTCAATCAAAGGGCTCCCATTATCATTTACACCTGGCACCCCAAACTTACCTACCACACCCTCTCTAAAAGTTTCTCCTACTTTAGCATTCAGGTCCCCTACCACAATTACTCTCTCACTTGGTTCAAAGGCTCCTATATATTCACTTAACATCTCCCAAAATCTCTCTCTCCTCTACATTCCTCTCTTCTCCAGGTGCATACACGCTTATTATGACCCACTTTTCGCATCCAACCTTCACTTTAATCCACATAATTCTTGAATTTACACATTCATATTCTCTTTTCTCCTTCCATAACTAATCCTTCAGCATTACTGCTACCCCTTCCTTTGCTCTAACTCTCTCAGATACTCCAGATTTAATCCCATTTATTTCCCCCCACCGAAACCCACCTACCCCCTTCATCTTTGTTTCGCTTAGGGCCAGGACATCCAACTTCTTTTCATTCATAACATCAGCAATCATCTGTTTCTTGTCATCCGCACTACATCCACGCACATTCAAGCATTCCAGTTTTATAAAGTTTTTCTTCTTCTCTTTTTTAGTAAATGTCTAAAGGAGAAGGGGTTACTAGCCCATTGCTCCCGGCATTTTAGTCGCCTCATACGATACGCATGGGTTACGGAGGAAAGATTCTTTTCCACTTCCCCCTGGACAATAGAAGAAATAAAGAAGAACAAGCGCTATTTAGAAAAAGGAGAAAAACCTAGATGTATGTATATATATATGCATATGCGTGTCTGTGAAGTGTGACCAAAGTGTAAGTAGGAGTAGCAAGATATCCCTGTTATCTAGCGTGTTTATGAGACAGAAAAAGAAACCAGCAATCCTACAATCATGCAAAACAGTTACAGGTTTCTGTTTCACAGTCATCTGGTAGGACGGTAGTACTTCCCTGGGTGGTTGCTGTCTACCAACCTACTACTAGTCTACTAGTCTCGCAGTGTTGGCTAACACTTGTTAATGTCCAATCGTAATTATCAACGTAAACGGTATTTTTTCATACTTGTGGAATAAGAAAAAATGCCGGAGTATGAAAACGCATCTTGAATTATAATAAATCATCTATAACAATGATAAACCATCTTGAGAATAATATACCATCTGGCAATTTAAAAATAATGTTCAGTGTAATTAACCAATTCACAATGCGACATTTTACCTCGAAATTTGATAAAGTAAAAAAGGAAATAGTAAATTGTATTGAAGAATAATAAGACTTAAGAATGAACAAACTTAAGACTATTTTTTAAGTCTGATCAGTAATCTTGGAGTCTGATTAATCATGGAGTATGATGAACTAACCTGAAGCATAATAAATCATCTACAAGTATGATCAACTTTACCTGATTTTAATAAACCAACAATAAGTGCGATACAATATTTCGATAAATGATAAATTAACTTGATGAAGAATAAATAATTTTAGAGTAATATTACGTATGCAGGTGTAGTCCGGTAGACTGTACATCTGCTCGTAGCACAATAACCAAGGTAGGAATGAGGAACTAGCAAAAGTTAGCAGTGAGTAAATACACGTCTATTTCCTTCGCCAAAACGGAATGCAAGTATATGTACAATGTATATACACTATGTACAGAATATCAAGTTTGGAAGCAAGAAACAGTGAGAAATGTGAGCGACCAGACTTGAGGTAAGTCTGCCACATATGATCCATGAATCGCAGATATCGCTACACAACTTTGGCTGGTTTCCTTGTAATTGGCTGGGTTGAATCATGACTGCTAGCAGGACAGGGAGCCTCCCGCCTATAATACTTTTAGCAGCTGGGTCGCTGGTCGGGAGGTCATGCCTATGTAGATGTGTCACTTAATTAAGTCGAATAAAATGTAACGTACTCTTAGCATGTCACAAGTATTGATAAACCATGTTGAAGTATTATAAACCATCTTGTAGTATAATAAACTATGTTGAAGTGTGATAAACCATGCTGAAGTATGATAAACCATCTTGAAGTATGATAAACCATCTTGGTGTATGCTGGGATTTTCCGTTAAATGTCTTCATTTGTTTTAATGTGGAGATGCACAAACATAATCTATAATAGTAATCAGTAAATAGTGTATTATCAGCAGTCACTCTCCTAGATATACTGTATAACAATAACTAATAAGGTCGAGTTTTGTGAAATTTCCTTGGAATAATATTTACCTTGACACTCAGTGCCAGTGAGTGACAAGGTTACCACTGCCGGTTCAGTTTTTGATCACATTTCTTTGGTTCACTTGTTCATTTGTTCTCCACGTTTCACGGGTCCAGCTGTATAACCCTTGCGGTTTAGCGCTTCTTTTGATTATGATAATTCACAGGTCCAGGCTGTGAGCAGCTCTCTCATTTCCATCTATGAAGAAGTTGTTCAGTTCTCCATTGACCACACGACCGTATTTTTCTCAGGTCTCAGATAACCGATGCAGGAGATATACAATTATCTCTGTCTATGTCATTATCGAATCTTTTTCAGCCACCCAGCATTACTAAGCAAAGTCTTTCATTAACTTCTTGGTAAATATTATTCAGACTTCTGGTTGAAAGTCATCTAATTTTGCATTTCGAGGAGAATGCAGGAAAACACGAAGAGAGCTAATTAATGTCTTCACATTTTTTTTATTGTTTCTTTCTGTGGTTAAAAAAAATGTCGGTGAGTTCTCCTGTGGTTATTTTGTGAGCGTCACAAACAGAACAAATTTACACGTTACCCAGTCATCATGAGTGAGAATATCTTACTTTCATGATAACTAGTGTATAATAAGTAACTCAGAGCCCTGATTTCTTGTACTGTATTCCTTAGTATTTACTAAGTACCTCCGGACCATTATGATTAGTTTTCCTAAGCATCCCAGAAAAGTTTGTAATAGATGAGTGTAACAATTAAATGAAATGTTGATCCTCGATCCTGTTTGCTGTCAATTATCAGATCGTCAGCCCAAAGCTCAAGCAACTGCACTACCGGGAGACAAGTGCTGACCCAACCAAGAGATGTTTTTTCTCGAGAGATTAGTGATAGTCACAACTAAGACTTTTGTACATGGTTTTTAAAGAGCATAACCCCACCCCGTTGATAACGTTTGGTTGATCAAAACCGAGGTAGGGAACCTTTTATGTTGGAAGATCGTATTAAAGTTAAATGTAATTTTATAAGGCTGCATTCATGAAATTTTGAGAGATATACTGCAGTATGTTGGTTATTTAAAAAAAAAATAATTATTACATAATAAATTTAAGATTTTTTTTAAATTATATAGTTAACATTTTAACATCTTTGTTGTGAATGCTTTTTGTGGGAAAGCATTTGGTTATGTGGTTGAAACACAGAGATCCGCAGTTTCAGCTGATTCTCCAGGTGCGTATCCTTATTTGGGACCTTAAGGGCATCTTGATTTGGGTTAGGTAGGAGACTATGGATTCACAATAATTAGTGGTTGAGAAAAAAGAAAGAATTCGTCGTGAATGTTGCCGTAGATGTGGGTATTTTATTGGGATTTTCTTTAGCATCAGTGACAAAATGCTATCATCTGAGATCTTAGTAAGGTTCATCTATTGCTCTCGGAGATAGTAACTGGTGATGTTGAAATGTTAATTTCAGTGTGAGGTCATAAGAACATAAGAACATAAGAAAGGAGGAACACTGCAGGAGGCCTGCTGGCCCATACTAGGCAGGTCCTTTACAATTCATCCCACTAACAAAACATTTGCCCAACCCAATTTTCAATGCCACCCAAGAAATAAGCTCTGAAAGGTCATGATTCTCAAAGTCATTAAACCTTTCATTGTATTTTTTATTCTTCATATAATGAGTCTATAACAGCAGCATATTCTTCAGATGATTCACGTGAGTCCTCCTGCTCATCAATGGTCTTCACTAGATGGGGGAAAGTGTTCATCCGAAATTTCCATTTCAGCGAGAAGGTTTTTAAAAAAGATAGATTTTTTCGTAACATTGGATTTTTATGCAACATCTTATACAGACTTAGTTTTACCTTGCAGATAAATATTCATGTCATTTTGCTTTAACATGATATCACACAGAAATACAGCATTTCTATGGAAATCTTCTTTTAATAATTCACAGTAGTGATTCTGTTCTTTGTATAATCTAATATTTTTTTTCTCTCAGAGATAGAATTTGGACCAACAACTGTCTATCCCTGTGATAACCATGGAACTTTAGAATGATTTGGCAAATCCACACTGAATACCTCATCATTCAACTTAAGCATGTTGAAAAACTGACGATGTAGTGTTGCATTTGCACGAATAGTTAATAATACATATAATTTGATGCAAACTGTCACTTAAAATAATAGATTAATACAGAAATTATGTTAAGACACATGTGCAACAGTTAGGTATCTTTATCCCGAAATATTTCTCCAACACAATAAGCTTCTTCAGTCGAGTACATAAGCAATTGCTCACTCAACAAAACTGTGATGATGATCAACATAAAACAAAATCGTACAAACGACGTTTTCAGTAATTAGTAGAATCCGAATGATCTTACTATGTTAATCTGTTATTATATAGAATAAAGTGCTAGTATGAATTACATGACTTAACTTTTGCATGATCTAAAAAATAATTTCAATGTGATTTGTAAGTCCGCCTGATCAATATATTTCTCGCATCTTTCATGCTTTTCAATGGGATAACAAATTTATCCAAACTAGAGCCAACCAAGCAAAACCAATGACATTTTCGAAATCAGCACCACAAACTTGCCCTAAAATTATTGTAATTGCATTGCCCAGAAAAAGAGTCTTGACCAGTGAAAATTATTATCAAACGTATCCTTGTTAGCTAGAAACAAATCAAGCAGGTCATTTCCCCCTCGTTGGTTGTGCCACAAATTGTTCCAAAAAATAATCTTCAACTACCTCTAGTAAGTTGTTTGATTAAAGATTCCCAGTCAATGAATTATAATCAGTTTGACTAAAGTTAAAGTCTCATAAAACACTGATTTATTGTGCCTTGTGGTATTAACAATTTCTTGCCATAGTGGTCTCCCTTGATCCCTGTCCAAGTTTGGGGGACGGTAAATCACGCTTATAATTAATTTGTTAATCCCTCCTGAAAATTCTTCCCAGACAGACTCCGTGTGTGCTCTTTCAGTTTTATATCCAAATTTATGTAGCAATTTAAACGCTCTCTGACATAAAGCGCTGCCCCACCTTCCTTCCCATAACTTCTATCAACATGGAATATCTTAAAACCCTGAATGTGACATTCAGCAGGCATATCCGAGTCTTCATGATAAACCATGTCTCAGTAATGGTAAATAAGTCATTGTTACCCACACTTCCAATAATCTCCACTACTCCACTTTTTTCTGTCTAGGACTATTTGTTTAATATGTATTTAGAAACTCTCTATTTTCTTTTACCTCCCTGCTCGTTTCTGCTCATCCACTAATTTTATTACCATCCTTATCACCGAGTACCACTGGTTTTCCAGTATTCATCAATGATTCTGCCGTATTCTGTCTATAACTGGTTTCCCTGAAATTCACAATAGCGTTACACTGATAATTCAGTCCCTCCAGTTCTATCATATTTCATTGCTTTAACATAAATCACATACCCTATTTTAATTTAAAGCCCTAACAACTTCCTGCACTGAATTGGCCCGTGCCCCCACATGTGACCTAGATAAGTGAACCCAGTCCCTGGTGTACATGCCATTTCTGCCACAGTGTGTGTGAAGCTAGGAATTAACATCAATTCCCCTGAACAACCATTCATTTCAAATTCCTCTCCTCGACAAAATGCCACATATTAGAGGGCGCTCTCCCTTGTTCCTGCTTATGCATATCACTGACCTTTAACTGCTAATCCGGCTATAAGTCCTACGTCTGACAAATCATTACCTCCAGCAGTGAAAGAGATAATATGATTGTTCCCATTACCTCTCACGATGCTGTCCATACAGCTTGCAATATCCTCTACCCAAGCCCCAGCAAAACACACCTGCTTACTCTTCTTGCCCTATCCATAAATTTATCCTCAACTATAACAATGTTCTTAACTTCACTGGCGGATTTTGCTGTGATGTTAACATTGGTCCTCGTTGGAATGGTCTTCATTGGAATTTCCTGGATCGTAATTTATTTACATTCGTCTGGTAACAAAGGAGTCTCCTGAACTTTCCTCACCTTCCGCTTCATTCCATCAGTTCCAACTACACCGAGTCATTGGTCCAATCATTGACGTGGCTGGCTGTTCTCGACAACTTTTTTTTTCCGGGGATATTCCTTGCATATACCTATCAGTCACTGAATTTTCTAGTTTCCATTAACTTTGTCTCAAGCCGAAGATACAACTGCTCATAGTCGATGGAAGCCATCCTCATTATCTCAGGTAGCTAAGAAAGTTACGAACGGAGAGTTCTCTAGTGGCATTTTCACACTGGCAAGAAAATCTCACCACTCAAGGCATGTCACGACTGAGTAAGAACACGTCGCCACTGAAAGCAAGAACACGTCACAGCTGAAATCAAGAACACGTCACCACTGAAAGCAAGAACACGTCACCACTGAAAACAAGAACACCTCATCGCTGAAAGCAAGAACACCTCATCACTCGCCATCATTGTTGCCGGCCTTAGATTTTGAAGGTGCCTGGAAGCTTCAATGATCACCGTCACCGACACTCCTGAACAATAAACAGGAAACTACAACTGGTCAGAAACACTAGCATAAAACATGACACTAGAGCAGATTAAGTTTCACCTACCTCACATCATGGGACCAAGTGACCTCATATGCTATTTGAATCCTTCTCTGAATACTCACTCGTTCATTCATCAGGTCACTATCTGCCTCTCTGACATTCTTCACCCCTGTATGTTACTGTAGAAGTGATGAAGGTCTAAGAATCAAAACGTTTTCCTAATGAATATGTTCTAGTATTTGCTGTCGTGTCTTTTTAGTCGTGCTGCTCTTCAAAATAATTGAATTCAGTTGTTGAATATATATGTTGTTTTCGTTGTCTATGCGGCAGGCGGACCTGTGTTTATTATCACCAAAGAATATTTATCTTTAGGCCTCTCCCAAGATACCATATATATTCATTATTTTAAACATTACAAGGTAAAGTATATACTGTACTTCTGTTCATCATAAGACATCTGAAGTCACTATGAGCTTTCGTAATGACGGTGGAGAGACCATTTTAATCTTAGTGAAGATTGGGGATAGGGATAAGTACCGTCTTCACTGAAGGTAGGATCAATCTTCTAGTGGTCTCTTTCTCACCTTCAGGGCACCAGTGGTTGCTTGTGGCATTGAGATCGTATTCCATGAAAAATGAAAAGAAAATTCTTATATGGGATGACCCTAACATCTACCTGAAAATTTCTCTCTCTCTCTTTTTTTTTTTTTTTTTTTTTTTTACACAGGGTTTGACAAGGGTAAGGATCCCTAGCTTTATTGACAAGCTATTTACAGGTTAAGGATTCCTAACTTTATTGACAAGCTACAAGCTGTTACCTACATCAGCTCATTTGAAAGCATTTTTATTGTTATGAGACATACAAGTAGGGAACAGGATGAAATTGGAGCCATCTGTGGGCCAGCATTTTCATTTGATCAACTGACTTTATCTCGTTGACATCATTATGTAGTACGGATGTGTTCCATACTCGAGTCATCATGGGTATATACGATCACAGATGGAGTGATGTTCTGGAGAAGGGTACAGCCAGAGTGAAGTTGCTGCTTTCTGCCAGTCTTGTGGCATAAAAGCTTGTTTCACGCTGTCCTCGAAGGGGATCCAAGTGTGGTACTTTGACAATACTGGCCTTGTACATAACAGTAAGGCCACCCGCATCCCTCAGATGTTGAAGACTCTGCTGAAATGACAGATCTATCCAGAATGGGTCCAGGCGAGAGATGAGACGTCTTGCTCTGTTCTCTACTCTGTCAAGCAGTCGCAGATGAGAGGGGGGGCAGGCAAACCAAGAAAATGGAGCATACTCAAGGTGTGAGCGTACAGAATCTTGCAAGTCTTACTGTCAAGCAGATGCGAGATACGGCGAAGTGTTGTAAGCTTCCTGGCTGCCTTGTTTGCAAGATTTACAACATGGTTCTTCATGGTTAGTTTGGAGTCAAATTTCACCCCAAGGATATCAACTTCTTCTCCAGGTGCCAACACCCTCCCATTCATCCTTACTACTGCACCAGCATTACCATCATGGTGCCTAGGGACGATCATTATTTGCGTTTTCTCAGGTGCAAATGTTACTTGCCAACTATTTCCCCAAGCTGATATAACTCTCAGCTGGTGAATGATGTAGCTTAAAGCAGCTGGCATTTCTTCTCTTGGATAAGTGAATGTCAGTGTACAGTCGTCTGCATATGCATGTGATTCTGGAAAGAGATGAAGAAGGTCGTTGAAGTAGACATGCAATAACGCTTCCTTGTGGAACACTTGCCCCAATAGGATGTCTTGCTGATTCCGTTCCATTGAGAACTACACTTAGAGATCTACCATGAAGGTAATCACTAAGGAGACATAGCGTAGAGCCTGCAATTCCCAGTGCTTGAAGTTTTGCTAAGAGGCCCTGGTGCCACACCCGGTCGAAAGCGCCAGCAATGTCCAGTGCAACCACACAGCTGACTTTGGATTCATCCAGTGACTGGTGCCACTTAGTGGAGAGGTTTAACAACATATCAGCAGCAGAGTAACCTTTCCTGAAGCCATATTGACGATCACAAAGCAGTGAGTGATATTCAAAAAACTCTGTCATTTGTCTTGAGATTATTGTCTCAAGGATCTTACCAGTGATTGACAGGAGTGACACTGGTCTGTAGTTGCTGATTTCTGCTCTGCTCTTCTTTTTGTGAACAGGGACTACATTTGCCTCTTTCCATAGAGAGGGCCATTTACACTGTACTAGGCAGTGCTGAAAGATGCGAGTTAGAGGTGCTGCTAGCTGGTCTGCACATCTTAGCAATCTTGGGCTCAACTTGTCTGGGCCCACAGCCTTTTCTTGGTCAAGCGATTTAAGAAGGAAATGCACCTTCTCCTGCCTTATTGTCACCACTGACAGTTTTGACACAGTTCTTGCAACTAGCCAAGGAGGGTCCCTTGCTGGATCAGGAACTTGCATTTCTGTAGCAAAGTGTTTAGCAAAAAGGTCCGCCTTCTCTTGACTACTAGTAGAGGTGGTCCCATCCTGTCGATTTAGAGGTAGAATGAGTTCATCAGGCAGATAACCTTGTCTGTCCTTGACCAGGGATCACCAGGTTTTGGAGCCTACCCTACCTGATGCTATCTTTCTTTTAGTGTTCACCTCCCATTTACCAATGGCCCGCTTTTGAACACCACCCATATGCCTACAGGCTTGCCTGTGCAAGTTCCTGTTATAGGTGGTAGGATGTCTCTTATACCTTCGCCATGCTTTGTACTTAGCAGTAGCAGCCTCTCTACAACGAAAGCCAAACCTAGGCTGATCTGTAGGCTTCGTCACATATTGCCGGTGAGGAATGTGTTCTTGTTGTAGATTAAGGATGTGTCCAGTGAAGGCTTTCACTTGGTTGTGAACATCTTTCTCTCTCCACCACACCACAAACACACACACACACACACACACACACACACACACACACACACACACACACACACACACACACACACACACACACACACACACACACACACACATACACACACTTAAGGAGAGATTTCATCTTCTACACCACAGGCAGCAGCATCACAGACTCCGCCACTCTGATGATATTGATAGTTCGGACATAATACGATGAATATCTCTATTCGCTAAGCTTTAGCTTGAAAAATAATATCTGGTGGTTTTAATATAAAAAAATTTTGAAAGCAGCGGCGCCATGAGTACACTAAGAGAAAATACAGTAAGTGTCAGGGGTGAACATTAAAATGGTATAAAATACCGACAGGTTGTTAGGTAAGACACATATGCAACAGTTAGGTATCTTTATTATGAAACGTTTCGCCTACACAGTAGGCTTCTTCAGTCAAGTACAGAAAAGTTGATAGAAGCAGAAGATACTTGAAGACGATGTAATCAGTCCATCACCCTTAAAGTTTTGAGGTTGTCAGTCCCTCAGTCTGGAGAAGAGCATTGTTCCATAGTATGAAACAATTGTTCCATACTATGGAACAATGCTCTTCTCCAGACTGAGGGACTGACCACCTCAAAACTTTAAGGGTGATGGACTGATTACATCGTCTTCAAGTATCTTCTGCTTCTATCAACTTTTCTGTACTTGACTGAAGAAGCCTACTGTGTAGGCGAAACGTTTCATAATAAAGATACCTAACTGTTGCATATGTGTCTTACCTAACAAGTGTCAGGGGTGCAAGACTGTTCATCAGCTTCCCGCCAGATATAAAGGAAATTACCAACAGACCCCTGGCTGCCTTTCAAGGAAGAGCTGGACTATCT
>NC_091318.1:38789155-38791655 GCF_038502225.1 Cherax quadricarinatus
ATTTCAGATCAATGGCTATTTCATAAATTTTGGATATTTCTTCATCTATGAACTCTGGACTACAAATACGTAAAGCTCTCAAAAACATTGATGAGAAAACAGACAGTTTAACTTCAGCTTGATGGGAAGAATAATAGTGTACATAGGAACAGCTATTTGTAGGTTTTCTGTAAATTTTAAATTTGAATTCATTATTACTCTTAATAATTAAAACATCTGGAAAAGGCAATGAGTTATATTCCTCAAACTCAACAGTAAATTTTATAGAATGGGCTAAGCTATTTAATTTGCCAAGGAAATGGTGTATATCTATATTATTGGGCATAAGACATAAAATATCGTCGACATATCTGAACCATTTTGCTCTATTAGGGAGGATTGTGTTAAGCAATCTTGTTTCAAAAAATTCCATGTATAGTTTACTAAGAACAGGTGAAAGAGGATTTCCCATTGCCATACCAAATTTCTGAGTGTAAAACTTATCATTAAATACAAATTTTGCATCAACAATGCAAAGTTTAATAAGTTTAATGATGGTAGGAACTGGTAATGGTAAATCACAATTAACGAGTTCTTCAGATAAGAAACTTAATAAATCATCAACAGCACCTTTCGTAAACAAGGAAGTAACATTAAAACTAACCATATTAAAATCATTTAAGTAAGTTTTTGAGAGCTTTACGTATTTGTAGTCCAGAGTTCATAGATGAAGAAATTTCCAAAATTTCTGAAATAGCCATTGATCTGAAATTCCCGAGAAATGTAATTGATAAATCATTTAAAATTGCTAGAAATACTTTTTAAAACCCAAAAAGGGACAACCAACCTTATTCAACTAAAAATATGTTGGTTCTCCCTTACCATGAAAACTTGGTTGATATGCCTTCTCTTCTTCAGAATTTTAATATTAAAGTTGTATTTAAAAATCTTGATACAGTAAAAAAAACTTTTGATAAAGAATTCCCCCCAAAATGCTGACAGATGTGTCTATATGATTCCTTGTAAAATTTGCGATAAAGTTTATTACCGTCAAACTGGTAAAAGTCTCCAACTTAAATTAAAACAACATAAATATAGCATTAGAACTGGACAAGATTATAATGCTCTATTTATTCATGTAAGAGACTTTAACCATCCAATTGATTTTCAAAAAGTTGAAAAAGTTGTATCAAACAAGTCCATGGCTGACAGGAATATAATTGAATCTTGTTTCATAAAAAGCAGTTTAGAAAATAATATATATATATATATATATATATATATATATATATATATATATATATATATATATATATATATATATATATATATATATATATATATATATATATATATATATATATATATATATATATATATATATATATATATATATATATATATATATATATATATATATATATATATATATATATATATATATAAATACAGTGGTCCCTCGTTGTTCGTACTTAATCCGTTCCTGGAGCCGTTACTATAAACGAAATTTACGATTTACGAATCAATTTTCCCCATAAGAAATAATGTAAATACAATTAATCCGTTCCTGACACCCAGAAGTATTAAAACAAAAAATTTTTTAACATGAAATATGCATGTAGTACATAAACAATACAATGGGAAATGATGAATGAAACATTAACAGCATAACACTTACCTTTATTGGAGATTCTTCTTAGTGTATGGGAGACTGGAGGAGGAGAGAGAGTGGATTGTTTATAGTTTGGAAGGGGAATCCCCTTCCATCAACACCTCAGGTACCATTTGCTTTTCTGGGGTTGCTTCTCTTCTCTGTTTCTTAATGCCACTAGGACCACCTTGAGAGTCACTGGAGTCCTGTCTCACAAAATAACTGTGGAGAGAGCTCCGTTTCTGGCGTCTCTTTAATACTTCCCTAAAATGGCCCAAGACTTTGTCACTGTACATGTTGCCAACCTGGCTTGCAACAACCTTGTTAGGGTGATGTTTCTCCATAAAGGTTTCCATGTTACCCCACATAGTAAAAATCTCTTTAATATCTGAAGAAGGCACATTCTTCCATCTCTCTTCCTCCTCCTTTGCGGCAAGATTCTGAGCTGCGATGTGTTGCTCTTCCTGCTGAAGCTCTTGCAGCTCCTCAGTGGTGAGCTCTTCACTGTGGTCTTCAACCAATTCTTCCACATCCTCCAAACTCACATCCAACCCAATGGAACTCCCCAGTGCCATAATTGATTTTACAACAGACATAGGCTCATTAGGGTCAGTCACAAATTCTTCAAAATCCCTCTTGTCGACACAATCTGGCCACAATTTTCTCCAGGCAGAGTTCAAAGTCCTGGTAGTCACTCCCTCCCAAGCCATACCTATAAGGGTTATGCAGTGGAGGTTACTGAAGTGTTCTCTCCAAAATTCCCTTAGGGTCAAGTGAGTGTCTGTTGTCACAGTCAAGCACCTGTGAAACATTGCTTTTGTGTAGAGTTTTTTAAAGTTTGCAATAACCTGCTGGTCCATGGGTTGGAGG